>NC_026149.1:13713986-13833492 GCF_000512975.1 Sesamum indicum
AATATTTTGGCTAATTAATAATAATTATAATAATAATTATTGTAATTAAATATATATTTTAATTAATTAAAAATAATAGTTAGATTTAATAATTAACAATTACAAAATTATTTGAATTTAAATATAATTTAATTTAATATTTCAATTTAAATTTAATATGCCAAAATTTAATTTATTTTTTAAGGTGAGAAATGACAAAAAGAATACACAAAACAAGCAAAAAACCCCTTTGTGTGTTATATAGACACATAGAGGGGTATTGTGGTCAAAAAGACTTAAATCACAGAAAAAGACTACCAAACGCAGCAGACGCGCGTCTTCTCCACTTCCCGTTAGTTGCTAACAGAATGGGGGGTTTTTTGCTGACTAAAACAAAACATGAGGGGGCTTTTAGCCTATTCTAAAAACAGGGAGGTGCTTTTTGCATACTTTTTAAAACACAGGGGGGTTTTATGCATTTTGCCCTATATTATTCTACAAATGATATCACACAATTCTTAATCGTCGTCGTTAGCCAATTATAAAAAAGCTTAAAGTTGCATATATATATATATACACACATATATATATACTAGAACACAACATACATACGATAGGCAACAAGTAGCTTCTCATCTTATTCAAATTTCCATAACCTGAAATACTCTAACCACAAAATCGAAATAAATACAAAGAGAAAAAGTGTACTATTGTGGAAACCCCTTTAGTAGTGAGCCCAAGAATAATTCTAACCAACTATTATAATGAATCGTAGGTTACAAAACCCCTTAATATTACAATCCAAAACTACAGAAATATTAATAAATCTATACAGATCTATAACAACAAAATTTATGTAATAAACTATAGATCAATGAAAGCAGTAAATACATAACACAAAAATAGAATAAATGGCTTCGCTCAGGGAGTAAAATTCGAAGAGAAAAGCCCACAACCACTAAGGCCAACAACTTTTCACAGTTGCTCAGTTGCCAACAACAACAACCAGAAAACTCAGGCCATACAGACCCACTAAAAAAAATCAAAAAGATTTCCACACAGGAGATTATTCACAAAGAACATTTAATCAGAGCAAGAGAAGAAAGAGAAGAAGATTTTTCTTGGTTCGTTTCCATTGAGCTCGAAACCATAGGAGGTTTTTATAGAGGTAGATCATTGAAGGAGAAGAGAGTGAGATGCATCAAAGAAAGAACTTTGAGGGCAAAAGAGCAGCGAAGAGCAAAACCAGAGAGAGAGAGAGAATAGATGAGAAAGATGAGGAGTCGGTGAAATAAGGGTTAGAGTTTCACCTGCCAGAGAAGGGATATAAATATAATGGAAATGGGGTCAGGTGAGTGGGTTGGGAGTAGAGAGCGGACTAAACCAACAAGTGGGCTGAGAGGTGGAGTGGGTTGAGCCTTCCAAATGAGAGGCTTGGGAAATATTGGACTTAGGTCTACCAATAAGGTCATAGGCGCATATTTTCCCAACATGTACAAAGTTGCATGTTGAAAGGAAAGATATATTTTCTTACATTCACAAACTTCCAATAGACACATTTGTTAACAACTTCTCCAATGGTAGTAACATCTCTACTCAATCGTTGTAACTTCTTATTAAGAATGTAAACTTTCCAAACATACACCTTCACAAATTCAAGTGGAACTCCCATTTGGCCATTCTTACCAGCAACAACACCTTCAGCAACAATTATTTTTGGATATCTGATGACAAAATAAATGAACTCGTGCCCCAATCTGCATTTAAAATGATTCGATAACAATTTGATGATTTTTGATACATTAATGCTGAATCTTACACCGTTATTCTTCAAAGACACGTTCAAAGTAATACACTTACATTAAAAGCCTTAGTAGGATCATCAATAAGTTTTTTTTTTCTATCTTTCACCAACCACTTGCATTAAATGAAGCATAAAAATTAAAGTAATAGAGAAAATTAAAAAGAAAATTGATAGATAAATAGAGTACTTCTTGTTCTTTGAAAGACAAAACATATCTGAATCCACTCAAAGTTAGTTTTTGTAAGCTTGATGTACCCCGAACCTATGGATTAATTGAGAGGAACAAATTTATATATATGTATTAATAAAATAACTTCTAGTTACCTACTTAAGTAGTCATTATTAATATAGAAGATACACTAGGGAGCTGACTGATGAGTACTTTCAATTTCTGACTTAATGAAGCTAACTTTTCATTTTCCAACCTTAATTGCTCTTTCTCGTTATTGAATTCATCTTGTTTTTTTTTTTTTTTCTCTTTCCTCCATGAGTCCATCCTTAAGCATTTTTATTCTTCTATCTTGTGTACAAAGCTCATGGATGCAATTGCATTTTTAATTTTTCACTTCTATATGTTATTTTTTGTCATTTTTTCTTTTATTTCTCCTCTCCCATCGCATTCTTGAAAATTTGCTCTTTCTTGTTTCTTTCTAACTCCGGCTTCTTAGACAACTCCCTAATGAAATGTGTTTGAAAAGAAGTATTACATTATTCAAATAATAAGGATCACATAGCAAAAAAACTGAATATTTATACAGCAAAATACAACACAAATGATGAAAATTAAACAACAGAAATTTCTGCAGAAGAAAAATAGAACTTCTAGTTGTAGAAATTCTATTTTTCTGCTGCAAAACACAACTTTTTCCCTGTAGAAAAACAAACCATATTTATGCAGATACAACAATATTTTTGCTATCAAGCTTGCAACATATAATAAAAAAGATGACCATAAAATCAACAATAAAAAAGCAATGACCGTATGCTTAACATCACAAATATCATAAACCCAATAAAACAAGCCCATTACAAGACTATGCAACACCATTGCCAGTACTATCCAACAATAATCATTCAAATCCAATATCGCCATATCAACCAACCAACAACAGTCATTTAAATCCAACATCGCCAAGATCATCCAACAACAATCATTTAAATCCAATACAATAACAATAACACTCCAACCATACAAGTCCAAGGAATAAACTTACATGTAAATCTAGTGCATGTATCATCATCCTCAATCCCTTTTCCAAGGGAGCAAGACTCCAATCAAATATTGAGTGTGATTGGATCCGTCCCTTTCATCATCATCTATTAAACCATGGTGAAAACAATAAAGTGATATGAATACAAAAATAGTAATTTGAAGTTAAACACATATAAAATAATGAGGATTTAGTTGGGAGGAAACCATACCTCTTGTTCCATAACTGCAATGAAGTCCTCCCAATCCTAGCAAGAGATTGCTTCTTGAAAACATTTACTGAATTGTTCCTAGCATATTTTTCGTCAAATAACCTGAAAATAATCATGACTTAAAATATTTTTTTTATATTCTTAGGTTAAATGGTACATGTGACGTAAATTTACTTGCACATTCTCATATGTCCAATATATCACCAGTTCTTTTCATTGATCTTGTTCTACACGCTCAGTTGGCGATTGTGATAGATACTCAGGGTCATCAATGTGGCGTAGGAAGTACTTCACTTTAATCTCATGCTTCCACCTTCTCCATATATCCTTCAGACCTTCGAACACTACATTCTTCGCTTTGCGAAGTAAAGTGGTATTATGCTAAAATAGGATATTTTAATGATTAGTATACAAATTGAATGTTCACATTTAACAACATACAAAAGCATGAAATTCGAAAATTCACGACAATAAGGGTCTAATCTGCACCTCCTCCCAGCCATATCTCTCAAATATTGTGGTATATGATTGAACTCCACATAGATTAGTGTCAATTTAACACGTATACGAGCCATACATCAAATTGTTGAAGCCCACTTACTCTTTAATTTGCATCTTGTGTACCTTTTAGTTTCTTTATCATGCCCCATCCTTTCGAAAATTGAGTAGCACCTCTTCCTTTTTTGACAATCTTCGGTCCTTTCTCAGTACAATCATTATGTACTATAAAAGAAGATAAAAGAAAAGAAAACATTAATCAAAACAACAATAAAAATTAGGAATACAATAATAGAAGAATCATAAAATGCATATTATTCTTCAATACCATAAAACAAATAAATACATTTGGTCCTTGAACCTGCGGAGGTATTTGGTTTTGATGGTATTTCATACTGTATTGTTAGACTACTTCAAGTATATGATGTGAACATGTATGTGGCCTACTAGGAAAAGAGTAAAACTGTTGTTGAGAGCATGTTTTAGCCCTACTCAAAGAAGAATTCAACTGTTGTTGAGAATGTGTCATGGATCTACTCGGAGAGTGTTGAACTTGAGAGAAGGAGGACAAGTGTTGTTATGAACGTGTCTGTAGCTTGCTTGGAGAGTGTTTCACCTAAGAAGAAGAGGGCAAGTAAAACATTTTCTTCTAAGTGGTACTCATGGTGAATGATGAGGCAGACAAATATTACCCCTGACAAGTCTTGGGATTAGGTGTAAAAAACTCTAAATGTTTATAACTTAGAGATCTTACCTTGTATTGATGTTGTATTTTGTCTTTGCTTTAACACCTAACAAGGTAAAGAGTATATTTTCGCACACATTTTTATTCATCGAGGTTGACCATAACATGCTGACTGTGTAATCCTTGGTTGGGAATTTATTATCTTCACTTATATGTAATGGAGTGTACATCTCGCCATGGTAAGTCTAACTTGTATATGTATGATCAAATCCATCCCTAAGACAATGTAACATCACATCTGCACGAATCTTGCTAAATTGATTTCAATATTTACACCACAGACAACAAATTCTAGAACCATATTTCTTCCCACAAAATGTAAATTCTAATAATTTTGTAACTCCGTGTACATATTCATCAGATAGATGATTAGCGGCTCCAGTCTAACTTTTATCCATTTCAAAGGATTTTTCTGATACCGCTAACAATATCTGCATATCAAATATAAATAAAATTTGTTACATTAGTTATAGATAAGGACATATTCTTATTCTTTATCCATATGTAAGCTTATTACTTCTACTTTTCTTGGGAAAAAGAATTGGATAGTCCTGTATTTATGTCCAAAAATTATTTTGTTCCTTTTAACTTTGACAATAGTAGTTTTAGTCCTGTATCTTTCCATTTTGCTTTTGCTTAGATTTGGCCCTTCAGCCAATTTTATGTTCATTTTGCCCCTTTTGATAATAAATCCTAATAGTCCATTCTAATGCTCTAAAAACGACCCAACATGCTTCTGAAATAAATTAAGCCCACATAAATTTGTATCTTTTCTCGATCGTCTTGTTTCCGGGTATTCCAAGTCCTCAATTTTATGAATACCCTCCAACCACACTATCGCCTAAGATAGTTCGCATGCACTTGGCTCCTTCAGCAACAAACATCACTGCTCTATGTCGTTTCCTACCTTAGGGCGTCGAAAACATTCTAATATAGGGACTTAATAGAAATTTTGGACAACAAATTGAACAGAAGCCTTACTTTTATTGAAGAAATATATAAAATATTACCTAGATATTATTTCCTCCGCTGGAGGAGATAACAATTTAGCATCTCATATGAAAGAGGACTCGACTCTTAGGGGAAACCCCCATAAACTGAAAACTTAAAACTACAAAGATTTGAAAGACTCAAATTATTATGCTTTCAAGAGTTGGAGAAGTTTTCTGATGATCCTTATCTGCTTCATAGCTTCCTTATTTATAGGCATTCGCGGACTTGAAATCCGGACTCCAAACTTATTTTTTGATGACATCACTGCATTCGTCATCCTATTTCAGATGGCATCACTGCATTCATCATCACTGCATTCGTCATCACTGCGTTCGTCATCACTACATCTTTTTCAGTTGTTGGTCATAATGGTCTGTCGGTCATATGATTGCTAGTTGGGTTTCCTGTTGTGTCGACTGTTGGTCTTTGTTGTTTTCTGCCGATAGTCTTACTTTTGATTTTTTACTTATTTTTATAAAAATTCTTTCTTTTTTCCTTGACCTAGTTTGGTTCGGGTTTCTTTTATGTTACCCGATTTTTGTTCCAAACAGGGCTTCTCTTGTTTCTCACAGCAAGGGCATATATAATTATGCTATTGCCTAACAGGCAACATGTTGCATGTTTTCATCCTTGTTGCTTCGATCGTCGGTAGCTTATTTACCCAAATTAATATTTGCTTCTTCTCAAATAAGCTTTTTGCGAATTCAGTGGTCTTTCTTGTCATGGAATTTAACATAAGCGATCCATTTACTTTGTTTGAGAAAAATTGAAATGGATACTTGAATTTGTCCATCTCAGTAAGACAGACCCATAATGCCTAAGCTCTTCTGGTAGAGATATCGTCTTCACTAGTAGTTGATACCAGGGGAGCTTCCCATGAGACAGCTTTGATTTTGTTGAAAGCAACCATGTCCGGCCTCTGCAATTTCATAAAATGAAATATTGGATGAGGCTCTCTACCTGTAATCTGTGGAGTTAGTCGTACGTATTTTATCTCCAGATTATCTCTTCTCCTTAAGTGCGGGTTATTTTTTCATGAGTCAAAAATCATCCCACTAATCCACTCCAACAACTTTGAAATTTCTGAAAACTGGGTGGCATAGTCTGCACTGAAGTTAGAGCTCCAAAATCATACCATTCTTTGACCTCCTCTGGTTTCGACCCCTCTAACATCCAGACCCTATTATATTTTTTGGATGTTTCGATGATGGTCTTGCTTGGATTTACTCAGCGAAAAATTAAATTTTCACACATACGTTAGTATTAACCCTAGAGGTGCCTATCATTGACCTAAGGCTAATCTCTCCCTTTTTACCCCAAATATGTTGGGTTGACTTGAACCATCAAGAGTTTGCACTTCCTATAATCAATTGATGCCGTTTCACCAGAGTCTGACGATTCGTATGTAATTGATCCTTGAATTCGACGCTATAGGTCTAGAGCGCTACACTGTAAGGGCATATTTAGAGTCATGCTCCCTCAACTCATGAGTCATCTCCGAAGGTGATGCCTTCCGAATTGGTTCTCGTAGGTCGTTCCATAGCGAGGTGGATGCTAACAGGGAACTCCTTATAACGACTTGGACAATATCTAGATTAGCTTGTTGGATTTATATGGTAACTTTTAGGGGTGGGCAAACGGATTGGGTTCATCGGGTCCTGACCCGACCCGATCGGGTTCGAGTATAATGGGACGGGTTGGTCGGTTTTTTATGGCGGATTCGAATAAACCAAAACCCGCCTATTTTTAATTGGATCGGGTTCGGGTTTTAAAACCCAACCTGATTAACCCGATCGGGTACCCAACTTCAAAAGGGGTAAAATTTGAGGGTTTATGATTGAAGATGAACCTGTCTCCTCTCTCTCTCACTGTGCGTGACTGCGTTCACTTCTCCCTCTCTCTCACTGCCTGCCTGTGTTCTCCCTCTCTCTCACTGCTGACCCTTCCCATCACTCGCCTTCGCCGTTACCGTCGCACGCTGAAGAGTCTTCATCAATCCTAAAATTTTTGCTGCAGCCACCACTCGTCACCCATCGCCGTCGCACGCTTCATCAATCCTGAACTGGGCTTGCTTGAATCTCATCTAATGGTAAGTTTATGTTGTTAAACTTAATCAAATGCCCAAGAAGTTATGAATCTTCTATTGGTTTGGAACTTCTGCTGCTGCAAGTGTTTCTTGTTGGAACTTGTTTGATTTTCAAAATGGCTACAATTTGTGATTTTTCTATCAAAGCCACCTCCTGTCCTCACTCAATTCATACTCAATCTGTTGTATGTATAACAATTGGGAGTTAAGTATGTTGAAAAAATATGACAACAATTAAGTGTGATTGTAAAGTAGGTAATTTCCTGTATGCGTTCAAACAAGCAAATGTTGGGATGGGCAAAAAGAAAGTACGTATGTGTCTGTATGGCTTTCTGCGGATCATTTGGTCAACATTTATTAAAAGGGGAAACTACACATCTATAGATAGCAGTAGTCATAATTTCTTATCTGCAAATACTTTTTCCTGCCTTAGTATTTATCAGCAAGATAACCACAATGATATTTTAGTCGCTCAAAATAATAACTGTGCATTCTTTTCTTCTCTGGCATGGAACGTAGTTAATTATGTCTAGTCATGCTAGGAACATAGAATGATTTGTTCTGGGATTAAGAAATACGAACAGTGCAGCTTAGATGTATCAGGATAGAGGCCTCAAGGAAATAGAAAATGACCTGGATTGCCTTGGTAATTATCTGTAATTTATCAAACTACAATTCTTTCTTGTGGGATTCCACATTAAATTAATTTTCTGTTTTAGTTTTTGGTACAATGCTTGCTTGGAATTGATTGTTAGACAAGTGCACAAATAATGTAGACATATTAGTGGCATTAAGTAAGGATTTCCACTTGATAATCTCAGTTCTTCAGAGCATTGGAACAAGAACAAGTTATAGTTTGTTAAGTTATTTCTCAACGACTTCCACTGTGTCTTTTCTATTTCTTGATGGAAATTGGTGTTTGCTGAATATCAACTTAAAATTGTTACTTTGTTGCAATTTCTTTTGGTGTGAGATTCCAATTTCTTTTTGTTTTAATCTTGCAGATGTCAAATTCTCAATCTCAATCTTCACCTACTGTAGGCTTATTAGAGGCTCAAGATAAAGGCATAAATGTGAACATGGTTCATAATCAGGTCAGTGGTGATCATGTTGACTTTGATGTTGATAAGGGTATGGATATGTCAGAGGATGAGGACGATATTCCACTTGATTCTAAGAAAAGAAAAAAAGAAGGGTAGTGACTTCTACATCACCTTGGTGGGATCATTTTCATAAATTTTACTGTGAAAAAGATAAAGTGCAAAAGGCTAGATGCAAATATTATAGTAGGGAAATCAAAGCCGATCCAAAAGTACATGGAGCTAGGCCTCTAAAGAACCACTTTGAATCTTGCAAAAATAAACCTCATGATGTTTCCACCAATCAGACGAGAATGTCTTTTCAATCAATTCGTTTAGGTGAAAAAGAGGCCTCTCTTGTCAATTGGAGATTTGATCAAGAGAAAATTAGAGAGGCTTTGTCTTATATGTTGGTTGTAGATGAGTTCCCATTTAAAACGGTTGAGAATTCTGAATTTAGACATTTCATATCGGTGGCTTATCTAATGTTTGCTATTCCATCATGAAGGATAATAACAAAAGACATTTTCCATATGTATGTCAATGAAAGAGCAAAATTGAAGTCATTTATTAAAAATCATGCTCAAAGGGTTTGCATTACAACAGACACTTGGACATCTATTCAGAAAGTCAATTACATGTGTCTCACTGCTCAATTTATTGATGATGATTGGAATTTACATAAGAGAATTTTGAATTTTTGTCCAATTATCGGACACAAAAGTTAAGAAGTTAGTAGAGGTGTTGAGAAATGTTTGCTTGAATGGGGTATTGATAGGATTTTTACGATTACTGTTTAGAGGTGTTGAGAAATGTTTGCTTGAATGGGGTATTGATAGGATTTTTACGATTACTGTTGATAATGCATTTTCTAATGATGGAGCTATGGTTTACTTGAAAACTGGGGTCAAAATATTTTAGGTGGAAAATATGTGCACATGATGTGTATAGCACATATAATCAACCTTGTGGTTCAGGATGGTTTGAAAGGGAAGGATGAGCATGAGGCAATATCTTGTATTAGAGGGGCAGTTAGGTACGTGAGAAACTCTCCGACTAGGTACAAAAAATTTTCAAGAATTCGCTAAATTTATGGAAACAAAGAAGTTATTGTCTCTTGATGTACCTACCAGATGGAACTCCACCTACTTGATGTTAGAAGCTGCGATATGTCTTAAAAGGACATTTGATGCTTATGAAGATATAGATCTTGCTTATAAGACTGCTCTTTCAAAGAAACCATTTGATGGGGTTCCTATTGAATCCGACTGGGATAGGGCAAAGATGCTATTGAAGTTTTTGAAGCATTTTTGCAATCTCACATTGTGCATTTCCGGTTCTTCATATGTCACATCTAATATTGTGTTTCATGAAATATGTGAAGTTGATTTGCTTCTCCGAAGATGGTTGCATAATGATGATGTTGAATTATGTGATATGGCAAGAAAATGAAAGAAAAATTTGACAAGTATTGGGGATCAGTTGAAAAGATGAACATGGTTTTGTATTATGGTGTGATACTTGATCCACGTCATAAATTGGGGTTTGTAGAATTTTCCTCTAATAAATTATATGATGGTATTGGACAGAATGATGTAATCAAAGAGAGAGTACGAAATGATCTTCATGACTTGTTCAATGATTACAAGTTAAGATATGGACACGCTCTTCAAGGAACTTTAGAAAGCCCGAGTTCATCCTCTAGTCGTGTTTCTTCATCTTCTTCCTCATCAAAGGAAATGTTTATGCATGATGAAGAGAACGAGACTCGCAGGTTTTCTTTACAACAAGAGTACATGATGTACATGACAGGGGGAAAAGATCACGGAAAATCAGAGTTAGAGAAGTATCTCAGTGAGGATGTCGAATAGTATAGGGAAAAGTTTGATATATTAAGATGGTGGAAAGTGAACACTCAGAGGTTTCCGATTCTCTCAAAGATAGCTCGAGATATATTGGCAATTCCTGTCTCGACTGTTGCTTTAGAGACCGCATTTAGCACTGGTTGTCGTGTTCTTGATGCATTTAGGAGCTCACTATCTCCTAAAATTATTCAAGCTATTATTTGTGCTCAAGATTGGATCCGTAAAGATTCCAAGCTAATAAGCATAGAAGAAGATTTAAGTGAAATTGAATGTTTGAGCAAGGTACTTTTTATTTTTTCTTTTGCTTTGTTTTATATTAAATTCTATATTTTTTTATTTTATATTAATCTCAATTCTTTTTGTCTTTTTTTGTTTTCTTGTAGAGCTGACAAAATTGAGAGTCGATTCAACCATAATTGATTTTTGACTGGACTACTTTGGAGTTTGGACTTTGGACTATTTTGGATGTAGTATTCACATGTAAATATGTAATTGTAAATTGATGATTAGAATGTAATGACTTAATGGATTATTTTGTTCATGTTGTTTGCTAATGATGTTTGCAAAAATTTAATGTCTCTTATGATTCTTTGCCATTGCAATTTATTTTATGAATAAAATTTCATTGCTTCATAATAATAAAAAAAAATTAAAACTTGAGTACAATTACCCGAACCCGACTGTCGGGTACCCGAACCCGTCAGGTACCCGGCTAGCTTGGGTTCGGGATTGGTAGTGTTATACACTACCCGACGAGTCGGGTACCCGACCCGAGGAAGAGGAACCCGAACCCGAACCCGAACCCAAGGAACCCGACCCGATGCCCACCCCTAGTAACTTGAGCATTCACCGCTAGCTATATGAACTTTTTGTCAAGCTCCTCGAGGTTTTCTTGGAGATGCCTGAGTCTTAGCATGATAAAGTTTGCTTTAGATGCGTCCATCTCTTGTTAGGAAAACTGTAAGAACATTCTCCTGAGATTTTATAACGACAATATTATAACAATAATATTGGCATTCTACTTGCCATCTGATAATACGATCTTTTTCTATTTTAGATTCTAATTTATTATTTAGGAAAGCTTTAACATATATTATCAACTTTTAAAATGAATTCTTTAGCTAGTAAAAATAAAGACCATTTCTTAAAAGCATTCCAAACTGCAAAGAACCCTTTTGTGTGGATTTCTTCCCATTTCTACTTTAAACTTTTCGTTTCCTTTAAAAGTGGTCGAATATTTAAATAGCTCGATATTTTATCATTCTTTTACTAATCGAATCTAGTTCGCCTTAAATTTATTATGCTTGGCGAACTACACTCGAAATGAATTTTATTTATCAATTTTAAATAAAGATATTAAATAATATAGTTAATTTTTTAAAATTTATATTTAAATCTAAAAAATGAGAAAAGTTGCACGATTAATCTACCAAAAGAATTCTTAATCATAAAAACAATCAAGTAGCTAAAATAGGTACTCTACCAACAACACCAAAATTTTGATCTTGTCGAAATTGTCAAAATTAACTATTGATTTTAAAACTATTGCAGTAGTGGAATCAGATTGAATCCCTAGGGATCTATGAATTAATTTCTCGGTCTAATTGAATACCATAATTCAAGTTTTTATTCATGCACGATAACTCAAAAATAAATTATAATTATTTTTTTGTTTTTATGTAATAGATTTGAAATTCATCTATAATAATTTAATCCAAATTATTCATGTGATGTAGCTTTTGCAGTACTTTTTTTTTTTTTTTAAATTCTTCCTTTTTTTGGATTAGATGTTAACTTGCATAGTTGAAAATATAATAAATAAGTTTTTTTAATTTACCATGAATTCCATAGAACAATACAAATTCTAATTTTTTGCAATATTGACATATATTTCTGTATGTATACAGAGAGAGTAAGAGGGACCTTACAAAATTCATTGGGGGTAAGGGTTTGAATTTTGTTGATGTGTGATGTTGTTTTACATCCCATTATCCATTTCCATTAAATTGTCAATGAAAGGAGCACTACACGTGCATTGCACGTGCTCATTCTGTTAACAATTTAACAAAATTGGGTAATGGGACGTAAATTGTAATTTTTTTACTTATGGAACTAAATCTATTGGGTCGTAAAATAATGGGAACCAAAATTGAAAAAGGGGTAAGTTATGGGATGTAAATTGTAATTTTCCCATCCCTATTACTTATGTTGACTTAAACAAAAAATCCCTATCAATCCATGGGATATCATAAGACAACAATCAAAAAATTCCAGCTACACTGGACGGTTCACATATTTTGATCAAGACATACTAAGTTCAAAACATAAGTTCCAACGCAAAAATTCAAAACTTCTCATCAACTAAATCTCAACTTTCATAACATAAATTAACCCCCAAAATTTTTTCATAATATGAATCAACCATCAACAACTTCCATGAATCAAGAACCAACATATAATGTCTCCCCCACACCTACAATAGGCATTGTCGCCAATGTATGCATCTAAGATCACATATAATAAGAAAAAATAATATGAATACAAAGAGAGACTTCCCTAAAGTGTGAGAATCTCTCGAATATGAGCTAGCAGGTAGGGAAGGAAAGGTTGGGAGTTGAAAATTCAGCTGGCAGATATTTTACCAAGACATTATCCGCCTTGCCTTCCACTCAGCACTTGGCAAGCTAGGCGTTCTCCCAAGTCCACCTTACGCGGGGCAAGGGGGTCTAAGAGAATAGAAACTTTACATATGGTGTTCATGATCTAAGGTGATCTAGATGAGGAAGGACGCAACAACTCAAGGGCTTGCTTGTTCTTGCTTTCATTCTAAAATCGTGATTGTATATATTACATTTCTATTAGTGGTGTGCAGCGTTTTTCCTTGTAAATGAGTAGTTAATTTAGTTGTTGGCTTGGAGGCAACTAGCATAGCTTTTTGGAGCTAGTTAGGGTCTCCTAGCCAAGTCTTGGCATCATTATCTATTTAAACCTCAAGAGGCTTCGTTCTTCAACAATAGAGATTATTTTCCCCAAATAGCTTTCCTTGTAGCGATTACTATGACCACTTTGAACTGCATACAACTGAACCAATAATACCTTGTGAAAATAGACTTCCAAAGAAATCCAAGCATATCCAGATTGAAATGAAGATCCTCCCCATTTCTCTCATTCCACTCCTATAAATAGGGTGATTAGTCATGTCAAGGGAGTTAACTTCACACTTCTCTTCACACAAAATTTTTATTTATTTTCAACTCACACAAACTTAATTCTCTGCAATCCTTTCAGTTTCATAACATTCCACATGTTATTCACGAGATTTAGTACTAAGCTTATTGATTCGTAAAAATATTACAAGTATTTTTGCATTAGTTTTTTTCAAGACAATTACTCATTCAAGTATTAAAGTGCCCCTTCTGATGCAGCTATAACTCATTGAATGAGAAAGGAATCCCATGTTGAAAGAGCCATTCGAGGATAATTGAAGTCATAGGGCCTCGGGGTAGCTAAACAAAATAAACCTCTAAGGGAAAAACCTGCAAGGAAGGTGCAGAAACCAGTTGTGGCGACTAGACCTCGAAGGGTAGAGCTTGATCACAGATTTACAAGGTATACCTCGAAGGAAAAGATCATATAAATTACGAGGAGGAGGAGGAAGCTAACTGCGCTAAGAGGAACCCAGAGAGTAGAGCTCAGGGCAGCTATACGAGGCAGACCTTGAAGGGAGAATCATAAAACTTACAAGGAAGAAGGAAAACCACCTGAGCCGAGGGGGCCTTGAAGAATTAACCTGAAGGCCTACAAGTAGAATGGGAAAGTTGTTAAGAAAGGTATACCATGAAGGATGAATCATAAAGCTTACGAGGAGAACCCAAAGCTAACCGTACAAAAGGAGTCAAAGAGATAGACAGGGAAACCCTTACTTTGTGATTAGGCCTGACAGGAAATATTGTGTTGCGAATAACCAGGTGGATCCTTCTCAAGATTTTTCATACAACACATATCCCTCACATGCCCTATAAATAACCCCAAATATGTAAGTTAAATTAGGACAACAAACACAAGAAGAAAAGAGAGAAACCAAAAACACTATTTATATCATTCTTCCTTGAGTTAAATAAATTTATATATCATCAAATTGGCGCAGTGTGTGGGAACTCGATCAGAGAATGGTGAAAAGGCCCATTATTTTAGGATCCTGAGAAGGATAAAGTGAGAAGGAGTCAAGAATTCCTCCATCAGTAGAAGGAGAAGAAGGCAATCATCGAATGTGAGATGAGCTATTTCAGAACCTCTACAAACCGCAATATGTCCGGACGGAGGATTAGAGGAAGCAACAGAAAGGGGGACATGAGCTATCCTTCATTGGATAAAAGGGATAAAATTGCAAGGGGGACCCCCACCACAATATCCTGAAAACGCTAACCGTACTAACCATAAAGAGTATTCCTTAGCAGGTAGCAAAGCCGCATCTCCCAAAAGGGAGGAAGTAGCCCCTAATAGACCCACAAATAGAGGCTTCGGAAAGGGAAGTCAAGAGTTTGCGAGAACAAATATACCTAAAAGTAGCAAGTATGAAAAAAATCAGTCCACTCTCGGAAGTAACCTTAGTTGAGTCTTTGCCTTCTAATGCCCGGATATGTCAACTCGCTTGTTATGGGAGGAGGGAGGAGATCCCCTGAGATCATATAGATCAATTAGTGGGGCCTATTGATTTCATAAGTTCAAGTGAGCCATGTTATGTCGAATCTTCAAAACCATGATGATAAAGGCGATCTCACATATAGTTCTCCGAATTACCCTCAAGATCTGTACAAGAATTTGAGCATATGGCATGAGGTTTCGTACACCAGTTTGCCAGAAATAAACGGTACTCGAAAACTCCAAGTCACCTATTTACCATTATTCAAGAAGAAGGGGAATCATTGAGGGTTTACTTACAAAGATTTGCCAATGAAATGCAAAACATACCGAATGTTAGTCCTGAGCTCCTTTAGAAAATAATGGTCCAAGGGTTAAGGAATGGCTGTTCAGCAAATTCATTAATAGGAGAACCAACCACCAATTGGGATGAACAATTAATAAGGGCGGACAAATTTGTTCTAATAGAAGAATCTAGGAAGCTTAAAAATTTCAATCCCCAAATAAAGTAGAATTTCAAAGTAAGCACAAGGAAAGGGTAGAAAAAGGATAAAATCTGAAGCATTCACTTACTTTTGTGTCATGCAAACACAAGCTTTAATGGCAATTGGAAAAAGTGAGTTTGTGAGGTGGCCCGTCAAGATGAGAGATAAAGAAAATTGTCTAAGATCTTCAAAGTACTACAACTTGCATTGTGACTGAGGGCACACAATGGAGGATTGTTTTCATCTAAATGAAGAGTTGGAAAGGCTGGTGCAAATAATTATGTGGCCCAAAAGACTTTTAGTCTGGCCCATCTCGGAAGCCCACAATGACCCGACCCACTTTGGCAGCCCACTACGCGACCCGGTAACCGACCCACTTATATTTTGCCCTAATATGATTCCTCTCTCATTCTCTACTTCTCTTCTCCTCTCTCTACGCAGACAGTTTCTTCCCCTTCTTCTCTATGAAATCTCCTCCCATTTTGTCACCGAATTTGATGGAGTTTTTCCTTCGCCAAGTTGATGGCGAAAGGAAAACTTCTAGTGCTTTCCTTCTTCACCAGTTTCCTCGGCCCTATTTATAGAGAGTCTTATGCCCTCTTGCACACCAGAAAACCGAGAGTTATTCCTTGAGATTTCTTTGTGAATCTAACGAGTCTTAGTGACTGAAGTGATACAGTGATCTAAGTGATTGGAGTGTGGTCGGTATTCTAACTTTGTGGAGTTACCGTGGGTCGGTGATTTTTGGGAACGGTACTATCTGTATGACCGGTTTCCCCTCTCTTGGATCTGGCAAATTCTGAGCTGAACTATTTTACAGAGTTTATTTTCTGTTATTACATTTTCTATTCGTTAATATTTTTCTGTAATCTTGGTTTGTATATATTAAAGGGGTTTCGTACTCCAATCGTTGTTGGTTAGGATTTGTCTGATATCCACTTAACAGTGGTATCAGAGCCACTCTTCCGATCTGTCAAAGCTCCGGTGGTGGTAACTCGCTTAAACCCCCTCCTTTTAATCTCTGCATTTTTATTTCAGTTATATTATCCCTCATATTATTTTTGTTGAGGTGCTTATCCCCCTTATTACCCTCCTGGCCGGACCCTTGAGGTCGTCGGGTATCTGGACTGGGTGTTAGGTTGGGAAGGCCTCGGTCTCTTACTTATTCTTGATAAACTGTCTCGAGTTGTCTTGGACATTATTTCAACTGTCTTTACATTTACGTCATCTTGTGAGATCTTGGGGATATCTGTTATTTCTGCTTTGTGCTTGATTCTTAGTTCTTAGTGAACTCATAATCTGTGATACCTTATCTTTGAACTACACTTTGAACCGTTGACTGTGATATAATTTTTTGAAATTTGCTGATATCTATCTCTCTGTGAACTTATAACTGGTGAAATCTTTGATATACATTTTGTTGGCATATCTGTTGTGACTATTGATGTGATTTGTTGAGATTTTTCTGTGATCCGTGATATTCTCTTGTTCAAATCCACTGCAAAACGCTTTCTGAAAATCTTTCTTAAAATTTTTTTTCGAACCACTTTCTAAAAGAGAAACCTTTTTTAATGGCCGGATACAATTTACAACCGTTTGATGGAAAGGGTGATTTTTCAATTTGGCAGCAAAAAATGAAGGGTATTTTAATTCAACAAAAGGTTTTTAAGGCCATTGATGGTAGATACACTGATTCTATTTCTGAAGAAAAAATTTTGGAAAACGATGAATATGCTTATTCTTCTATAATCCTTAATCTGTCAGATAATGTTTTAAGAAAGGTTGGTAAACAAAACTCCGCAAGAGATTTATGGGATTTGAAGGAACTTTATACTGATATTTCGCTGCAAAGTAAATTGTTTTTGCTTGAAAAATTTTTTAAATACAAACTTGATTTATCGAAAAACATTGATGAAAACTTGGATGATTTCACTAAATTAGTTCAAGATATCAAATTGACTGCTGATAAGAATATTGATGAGTACTCTCCTATTGTGCTTCTGAATGCTATACCTGATTCATATTCTGATGTAAAAAGCTGCAATTAAATACGGTAGAGATAGTGTGGGTCTTGACACTGTTGTTAATGGTTTTAAAAGCAAAGAGATTGATCTTAAAACAAGTATGTTTTAACCTAGCAATAACCAACAAGAGGTAAACTCTGTGAGAGGAAGGTCTAAATTTAGGAATTCTAGCAATAGGCACAATAGTAGGAGTAAAAGTCGGAATAGAAACAACAATAGGAGTAAATCTAGGACCAGAGATTACTCACATAAAAATGATAAAATCAGAGAGAGGAGATGTTATAACTGCGGCATAAAAGGTCATTACATCAAAGACTGTAGAAAACCTAGGCGTGATAATAGAGATAACAACGGAGAAGAAAAAGAAAGAGTGAATAATGTTGCTGATGAATCTGGTGAAGTGTTTGTTGTTTCTGACGTGAACTCTGTGCATCCCATGAGCATGTATGAATGGCTTGTTGATTCTGGTTGTACTTTTCATATTAGTCCTTTTAAAAACATTTTCTCAAATCTCAAACTTGGTGATTTTGGCTTCGTATCTTTGGCAAATGAAAAACGTTGTGAGATTAAAGGCATCGTGATATTTCTTTGACTTTCAATGATGGTTACAAAATGACTCTTAAGAATGTTAGATGTGTTCCTAACTTAATCATAATCTCATTTCATGTGCTGCATTGGAAGATGAGGGTTTAGAAGGTAGGTGGGGAAGGGGCATCATGAAAATCATGAAAGGTTCTCTTGTTGTTTTCAAAGCAGAAAAGAAACGCAATTTGTATTTATATTTAGTTACTTATGATTCTATGGCTGCATCTGTGAGTGTGCATGATAAAACTTTTTGTGGCATAAACGTTTTGGGCATATCAGCCAAAAAGGACTTGAATTTTTGAACAAAGAAGGCATTCTGTGTGATAAGGTTGATAAATTGCAATTCTGTGATGAATGTGTTATGGGAAAACAACATTGCGAGCATTTTCCTGCTGCACCCTCCCCAAATCCCTCTATGTCATCTTGCATATTAGACTACGTTCATGCTGATGTATGGGGACCTTCTAAGGAACCCACCCATGGTGGAAACCGTTATTTTCTTTCATTGTTGATAATTTTTCTCGAAAGGTATTTGTTATCTTGCTAAAGCACAAATCTGAGGTCTTTGAAAAATTTGAAAAGTGAAAAATTCTTGTTGATAACCAAACGGGTAAGCGGCTTAAATCTTTGCGTACTGATAACGGTCTTGAGTTTTGTAATAAAAACTTTGATGATCTTTGTGATAAATTTGGGATTAAGAGACACAAGACAAATCCCTACACCCCACAACAAAATGGCATTGCTAACGCATGAACCGTACCTTACTTGAAAAAGTGAGATGTTTGCTGATCAGTTCAGGTTTACAAAAACTTTTCTAGGGTGAAGTTGTTTTAACTGCTGCTTACTTGATAAACTTGTCTCCTTCTGTGCCTCTGTTGGGTAAATCTCCTGAAACTGTTTGGAGTGGTAAGAAACCTGATATTTATTTCTTACGTATTTTTGGTTGCTCTGCATTTGTTCATCAAAGTTCTGATAAACTTGAACCTCGCTTTATGAAATGTGTTTTTACTGGTTATCCTGTTGGGGTTAAAGGGTATAAGTTGTGGGTCTGTAGCCAACCAGAGTATAAAGTGATTATTATTAGAGATGTAACCTTTAACGAGGATGAAATGCCCTGTCTCTTAAAACCCTGAAACAACAGAAAAAGACTTAACCTTTAATAAGGTGGAGGATAACCAAGAACAGGGAGGGTATGTAGAAACGAATAATGATGAACAAAACATAGAAGAAGAAGAACCTATAGAAAATTTCAATCCCTTAGAAGATTACCAATTAGCACGAAATAGGAATAGAAGAGAACGTAGGATTCCCTCTAAGCTAAACAATTTCCAACTAGCCCTAAATGTCGAAAATTCTGAACCTACAAACGTAGACGAAGCCCTTAAGTCTAAGGAATGGCTTAGTGCCATGAATGAGGAGATGAAGTACTTGAAGGATAACCACGGGATCTAGTGCCTAAACCAAAAGAATGTTCCTTAATGGATTGCAAATTGATTTTTAAAATCAAGCAAGAAAACCCCTCAAAATACAAAGCTAGACTAGTAGCCAAAGGGTTTACTCAAAAGAAAGGGATAGACTATAATGAGATTTTTTTCACCCGTTGTGAAATACACTATTGTACGTGTTATTCTTGCTCTTACTGCTCATTTTGATTGGGAGTTAAAATAAATGGATGTCAAAATTGCTTTTTTGCATGGTGATCTTGATGAAAATATCTATATGCAGCAACCCGTCGGTTTTATTGACAAAAACAAACCCAATCATGTTTGCTTGTTAAGAAAATCCTTATATGGCTTAAAACAATCTCCAAGGCAATGGAATAAGAAGTTTGATACTTTTATGCTTTCCCTTAACTTCAAAAGAAGTGATTATGATCATTGCTTATATTTCAAATTCTTGAATAATGTTCCCGTGTTTCTCATTTTGTACGTTGACTACATGCTTATTGCTAGTCCAAACATAAAATTGGTTGAATCTTTACAAAATGATCTTTCCAAAAATTTTGAAATGAAAAACCTTGGTGATGCAAAAAGAATCCTTGGCATGGATATCTGTAGAAATAGAAAAATGTTTTCCATACTCTTAAATCAAAAATCTTATATTCACTCCATTTTGAAAAGATTTTCTATGGAAAATTCAAAACCCACTTTCGTGCCTTTAGCTGCTCATTTTCAATTATGCAAGGACCAATGTCCTAAAACTGCTTCCGAAAAAGAAAGAATGAGTAAGGTTCCTTATTCTAATGTTATTGGGTCTATAATGTTTCTTATGGTATGTACTAGACCCGATATTTCATATGCTATAAGTTGCTTAAGCAGGTACATGTCCAATTCGGGACCTCCCCATTTGGAGGCACTAAAATGGCTTCTAAGGTACCTATGTGATACTGATAATATAGGTATAAATTTCTCCAAATTCTCTGACTCTATTAATCTGGTTGGTTATGTTGACTCTAACTTTGCTAATGAAAAAGATAGTAGGAAATCTAATACCTCTTATATTTTCACTTTGTGTGGATCATGCATAAGTTGGAAGTCCCAACTACAACACATTGTTGCACTATCTACTACTGAGGCCGAATGCATTGCTACTACAGAAGCTTTCAAAGAAGCAATTTGGCTCGAGGGCCTTATTAAAAAAATTGGTTTTCTAAAAAATTGGCTTACTGTTTTTTCTGACAGTCAATCTTCTATTCAACTTTGCAAAAACCCCATTTTTCATGATAGGACTAAGCACATTGACGTTAGATTCCATTTTATTCGTGATATTGTGAGTAAGAAGATTATCAAATTAGAAAATGTAAGAATTGAAGAAAATCCAGCTGATATGGGTACTAAGAGTCTCCCCGTTGAGAAATTTGTTAACTGTTTAAAAATTTTAAATTTAGTCCCTGACTAACTTTACTACTCTTTCTTGCAGGTACACAGGGGTAGGCCCCCTTTTAAGACAGTGATGATAATGCCAGATCCAAGGAAACTCCAGACCATTTTCCCTTCAACGGGATCTTTTGGTCCAAGGTGGAGTGTGTTATAATTATGTGGCCCAAAAGACTTTTAGTCTGGCCCATCTCAGAAGCCCACAATGACCCGACCCACTTTGGTAGCCCACTACCCGACCCGGTAACCGACCCACTTCTAACCCACATATATTTTTCCCTAATATGATTCCTCTCTCATTGTCTACTTCTCTTCTCCTCTCTCTGCGCCGACAGTTTCTTCCCCTTCTTCTCTATGAAATCTCCTCCCATTTTGTCACGCCTTGATGGAGTTTTTCCTTCGCCAAGTCGATGGCGAAAGGAAAACTTGTAGTGCTTTCCTTCTTCACCAGTTTCCTCGGCCCTATTTATAGAGAGTCTTATGCCCTCTTACACACTAGAAAACTGAGAGTTATTCCTTAAGATTTCTTCGTGAATCTAACGAGTCTTAGTGACTGAAGTGATACAGTGATCTAAGTGATCGGAGTGTGGTTGGTATTCTGACTTTATGGAGTTACGTGGGTCGGTGATTTTTGGGAACAGTACTATCTTTGTGACCGGTTTCCCCTTTCTTAGATCTGGCAGATTCTGACCCGAGCTATTTTATAGAGTTTGTTTTCTGTTATTACATTTTCTATTCGTTAATATGTTTCTGTAATCTTGGTTTGTATATATTAAAGGGGTTTCGTACTCCAATCGTTGTAATAGTTTGGTTAGGATTTGTCTGATATCCACTTAACATAGGGCAATTGAAAAACTTGGTTGAAGTTCAAAGCGGAAACCCGAAAGACAAAGGAAAGGGAGACGATTCCTATCCCATGATGCTTAACCAGCCACAAATCGCCTAAGCGGGCAAAATTGGCCCCAAATAAAAGTTGTGAGCATCATAGAAGTAGGAAGTTATGGTGGTACCTCCAAATAAGCACATAAGAGACACATACGAGAAATATAGAACTAAATTTATTCGAATACGAGTATGGAGGAAGGAGGTCGATCGTGTGAGGTTCCCCAAATCACATTCTCTCAAGACGACAAATTAGGGGTTAAATTCCTACATGAGGATGTTGTAGTAATATTTGTTATCATCTTGAACATCAAGGTCAAATGAATCTTGATCGACAGCGGAAGCTCAGTGGACATATTGTTCGTAAGTACCTTGGAAAAATGGGGATTGGACAAGAGTGGATGCAGCCACAAACAACAGTGCATATGGGATTCGAAAGAAGTACCATCCGCACTATAGGAGAAATCTCTCTACCAACCTCTTTACGATAAGAGCCATAAAGGCAAATACGCATGGCCAAGTTTTTAATAATGGATTAAACTATTTAGCTACAACTTAATACTTGAGAGACCTACTTTGGAAGTCATAAGCGCCGTAGTATCCACCTCATGCCTAAAAATAAAGTTCCTAATCGTTTATGGAGTATGACAAGTTTAGGGAGACCAAGTAGGAGCATGGGAATATCAATGTTACACCATGAAGCAAATAAGAAGGGCTACCCTCTCCAATAAGCCTAACAATAAAAGTGTAGCAAGGGAACAAATGAGCACGACTAATGAAGTGCAACACATCACACTGGGTCACGATAAGGGAATAAGATTGTACAAGTGGAAAAAAGTTACCCAAAGATGGAATTGGAAGGTTTAACCTAATTCCTAAGAAATAAAATAAAATCCATTTAAATGGAACGATGAAGGATCATCAAGGATAGACCTTAGTGTGGTGGTGCACGAGTTGAAGGTAAAAAAAGTAGTGCGACTTGTCAAGCAAAAGAAAAAGGAGTTTTGGCCTTGAGGAAGTGCAACTATTACTATGGAATGGCACATACATGAAGTGATGTATCTGGAATGGATTGCTGACGTGGTGTTGGTATCGAAGCAGGATGGTGGATGGAGGATGTGTGGGTTTCACTAATTCAAATAAAGCATACCCAGAAGATTCTTATCCATTACCCTGCATTGACCAATTGGTAGATTCCACTTCAAGATGTGAAAAGCTTAGCATGTTAGATGATTATCAAGAGTACAACCAAATAAAGCTCCCAATTCATGATCAAGAGAAAACTAACTTCATCGTCGAACGGGGGCTATACTGCTATAACATAATGCCTTTCGGATTGAAAAGTTCAGGGGCTACGTATAAAAGAATGATGAGTAAATTTTTTTCTTCGCAGATAAAAAAAATGAAGATTTATGTGGACCATATGCTCATAAAAAGTGGCCACAAGGATCAACATATGTCTAACCTAGAAGAATGCTTCACCTTGCTTGAACAATATCGGATCAAGTTAAATCCAAAAAAGTGTGTATTTGGAGTAGAATGTGGAAAATTCTTAGGGTATCGAGGTCAACCTCGATAAAATCTCCAACACAACAGATGAAGGAACCCAAAACCATCAAGAAAGTACAACAACTGATAGGTAGGTTTACAAGTTTAGATCAATTCATATCCCATGCGGTAGATAAAGTTGCGTTTTTTCAAAGTGCTTAGGAACGCCAAAAATTTCCAATGGACGGAAGAATGTAGAAGAACCTTTGAGGAGCTAAAGGCTTATCCAATTTAGTCCCCTGTTGACCAAACCTTAAGAGGGAGAGAAGTATTTAACATTATCCCAGGAAGCTACAAGCTCGGTTCTTTCTCTCGACAAGAATGGTACTCATATCCCAGTTCACGACACTAGCCACATGATCAAAGAGTGAAAGTCCATTATGATCATATCGAGAAAATGGTATTCACTCTCATAAACACGGCCAGAAAGCTATGTCCTTACTTTTTGGTGCATCCATTGAGGTTTTCATTGACCAACCTATGAAGCAATCTTTAACGACCAGTACAAGAAGTCGAATGATCAAATGGTTGTATGAACCATGAATACGATCTGGACTATCGACCTCAAACAACAATGAAAGATTAGGCTTTGGAAGATATCATAGGCGAAACACCACATGAGATGAAAGAAGATCATGCGGAGTGGGTCATGTGCATGGACGAATCAGCCACAAACAAGCAAGTTGGAGGAGGGATCGTATTAACTAGTCCTAAAGGAAAAAATCACCACTTTGCAACAAAATATGAGGAGATCCTATCCAATAATGAGGCCGAATACGAGATGCTGCTGGATGGAATGGAAACTGCTTTAGAGGATGGTATATGAAGGGTGAAAGTACATAGTGACTCACGATTGGTAGTAGGGCAGGTCAAAGGAAACTTCAAGGCCAGGGACAAAAAGATGATCCGATTGTTGCACAAGGTAGAAAGTCGAAAGGGGCAATTCGAGACCTTCTAGCTCTTACAAGTCCCTCAAATGAAAAATGTACAAGTTGATACATTAACTGTATGGGGAGTGGATTGAAGGATATGGAGATGACCAAGTCACCATACTTCAAATTATGCCTAAAGGTCAAACCATGTAGTACATCAAACAGAAACCCCACAATCAACTTCCTAGATGAATGATATCCTTGCCTACTTGGAGGATGAAAGCTTTCCATCGGGTTCAAAAGAGCCTCTAAGGATAAAAAGGGTGGCCAACTATTTATTTATCGAGGGCAGGTACCTTTTCAAATAGTCCTTCACCATGCCTGCCTTGAGATGTCTATGACCTAAAGAGCCAAAAAGCGCGATGGTAGAAATTCAAGAGGAAAGTTGTAGGAATTATTCGGGAGGAATAAGCTTAGCAATTAGAATAATGAGAAATGGATATTTCTAGCCAACAATCAAAACGAATGCTATCTGATATATGAGGTTCTGCGAGCATTGTCAGATTCATTGAAACTTACATCATACTTCGGGAGTTCAAACCGAATGTGTTCATCCTACTTGGCCGTTTGATCATTGGCAGATGGATCTGGTATGACCATTTCCTCAACCCCAGGTGCAAAAAAGTTTCTTCTAGTAGCAGGTATTCACTTCAGTAAATGGATAGAAGCATAACCATTGACTAAAATTAATGAGGCTAGCATTATACAATTTATTTGGAAAAGTATAGTGTGTTCATTTGGAATACATCGAGAAATTACTACAGATATAGGTACATGTTTCCAAGGTGCAAAGTTTTGGGTTGGCGCCAAAATGGAAGATTAAGCAAATCTTCACTTCCATTGAAAACCCTAAAGACAATGGGAAGACATAAGTAATTAACAAGATATTGTTGCAAAATCTAAAGAAACCCCTTTTTGTTAACATACGAGTTACAAGCGTTGATCCCTCTAAAGGAAATTGATGAACCTACGTGAAAAATGGTCTAATACGAGAAAAAAGGAAACATGGAGACCAAAGCCTACGATCTAAATTGTTGGAAAAGAAAAATATTTGCAGCAAGAGCTTAAATGGAAAATTATAGGCAAAGGACGGTATGACGTGACAAGTTGTAAATCAAAGAAGAAATCCTGCAAGTAGGGACTTAGTCCTATGAAACGCAGATGTACAGAGAGCTATTGACAAGTTGGACTCCAATTGAGAGGGGTCTTATCAAGTCAAAGCAATGCTTAGGGAAGGATCCTACAAGTTGATAACCCTGAAAGGAAGGGAAACTCTATGAACCTGGAGTATTGACAACCTGAAGAATGTTTATTGCTAAAATAATTTGAGGCCTTGTTGGAAGAAGATAAGAAATTGGTAATTGTTAAAGTAAAGTACATACTACTGTAAAAAGGGATGAGAAAAGACTCATCAAACCTCTTTTAAAAGGATAAATAAAAGCCACGGTCTACTCGTAAATAAAAGCGACTACTGCGAAATAAAGCCGATTGTAATTTCTTTTGGTAAATGGAATTACAATTCAAAATTGCAAAGTTGTAACACATCAAAAAATACAAAGTCTAAAACCACAAAATGATAAAGTCCCGTAAGCCAAAAAAGATTGTGACGACACTAGGTAAACAAAAAGCAAGCTCGTACTAAAGATTAGTCAACCCGCAGAAGGACCTGCATCCCTCGTACGATCAAAACTATCTACCCTACATTCAGAAAACTATATCAAACTCTAGGGGAAGATTACCCAAATTATTGAATTACTCCAAGCACATTGAAAACATGTCATTGTAAAAAGGACCCTATTGGAATACTTCGTTGGTGAAATCTAGGAATATTGTACAGAGATTTGACTAGCCACGGTTCCCTTTTCACAACCTTTAGAGTCGGCCTGAGTGGCAGTAGTTTTCAAGACCTTGTTCTCCAGGGCAAACATTACAACTAAGTCTTTTTTCTCACCGATTTGCAACCTAAGAGAAGCAATTTCCTCCTAAAGCTTGCATTCAACCTCTTTGGAACTACCATTTTCCTCTTCTAAGCATTTCTTGAGGGTGGCAAGTTGAATACGAGCCTCCTTGAGCTCGTCCCTTACTAGATCAAAGTGTCTGGTTTCCTTCTAGTGTTTCTCTAACGTAGTTGTCACTATGGCGGGCATTTGATAGTATAATATATATATATGTAAGTATAAGATAAGTATGTATAATATGGATGGAATGATTTAAAGGAAGAGACCAAGGATCTCACCCTAGTCATATGCAAAAGGAAGAGATGGCCCAATTGTAGCATAGATGATCAATAGAGTGTTCACTTAAACCTTCTTTGCTGCCCTAATCATATTGAAAATACTAGCGTGAGGGTCGAGCCTAGGAGTCAGGATGGGGTCAGGGAAAGTCATCGATTATGAGGTCAATCCAAGGGGAGGAATTCCTTCAGGTGTCGCATCTCCAACCTGAGCTCGCTTGTGGGTAGTTATACAAGCTCAACTACAGGAGCCATAGGCGAAACAAAAATTGTTGAGGAAGGAAGGACTTCGTTGGGAGTTTGAAAAAGGTTGCCTTTTGGTTCTAAAGAAGTTTCAACCTTAATTATTGGAGTCCCATGTGGACCCGAGGTCGAACACGAGAGCAGAGGAGGAATCCTTAACCTCGGAGCACTGGGGGAAGGAACATCAGATGAAGTCGTGGAAGGAGACCTCGTTCCATTTGAGCTCGAAGAAATGGGGGGAACATCTTTAGGAATGAATTTGCCAATGGCAACTTGATTCATCATGATCTCTACAGAACAAGTAAAAACCATAAGATCAAGTAAATAACAAAAACACAAAGGAAAAAATAGGATATTTACGGAATCTAGTGAAATGATTTTTAGGGTCATTGGAAGGATGTGGCGTTGGGTGTAAACCAAATCAGGAGAGGAGTTTTGTCTCCAATAAACTGAAAGCTTTGACCTTTTTCCTAATCATTTTCAGATTTATTGAAGGTAGCTAGTTCAAAGAAGAATGCCAAGCGACAAGCACATCCCACTCCTCTCTCCTTTGGGAAACAAAACGCATTTTCTAGGTCCCCATGAGAAGAGGGTTTGTCATGGATAAAAGTGAAGCCTAGACGAGGAGAAAGGTGGGAAAAAAAAACGTTTTACTTGAGGATATTTTGGGAGCAAAAATGCCTAAGAAATTTTCTGATGCTTCAAAGTGATACGTACGTGACCATAAAAGAAATCTTAACTCTAACATATAGGAGTTCGGAAGAAGTTGACTTGGAAGGGCATGGGATTCCTAACACGTTTATAACTTGCATAAAAAAATCAGGAATTGGGAACCTCAAACCCAAACTGAATTGTGCGGCATAAATAGTAAGACATCTAGGGGGTGGATTATTGGCACGCTCAGATGGAAGAGGAGTGATGCACACATATCCTTTAGGCAGAGAAATATCATTGAGCATCTTTGAATGAATTTCTAGGAAATGGAAGAAGCTAGGTTGGAGATAGTCAGAAATGATTCGCGTGAAATTTATGACCGGGGGGTGGGTGTGGGGGCTTTTCCCTAAAAGAAAAAGCCTTGGTCCGTTTAAGCATCTTTCACCTAGAGATGGAAGTTTAAAAGAAGCAGAGGAGGTCCAGTCATTTGTAGACGATTCAACATCCACGAAATAAAATCAAAACACACACGTGAAAGTAAAGAGAAATACCTCTTTAAAAAGTAGAGTGGGAACGGCTTGAAGGAATGAAGGGGAGGAGGGTTTTATGAAAAGGAAGAATTTTTTTACAATAAGAGATAACAGGGAAAAAGATGAATAGGGATTTATACTTCAAAAAGGGAATAAGTAGGAGGACGGTTAAATGAAACGACGTGGAGGAGTTACAAAGATGAAAAGACTCAATATCTAAAGAAAGAGTTACACGTGGCAGGACTATGGTGAAAAGTGGGGTGGTTATCAGTACAGGTAATAATAAGGAGAGATAATATGCTAGCCTAGGTTGGATCATTTTATGCCGCCAAAAATTGAGAAAAAAGAGTTAGTAAATTCAAAATAAGATTTTATCCGGCCCAAAGACTATAAAGGACAAGACAAAAACTGAGGATTTATGACGCGATTATAACCCTTTGAATAAGAGATCCCACGATGAAAGAGCCAATTCGAGGATAATTGAAGTCACAAGGTCTCGGTGTAGCTATACGAAGTACAACTCTAAGGGAGAAGGCTGTGAGAAAGGTGCAGAAACCAGTTGTGTCAAGTGGACCACGAAGGGTAGAGCTCGGTTATAGCCTTACGAGATAGACCTCGAAGCAAAAGATCATAAACATTACGAGTAAGAGGACGAAGCTAGCGCTAAGAGGACTTGAAAGGATAAAGCTCAGGGGCAGCTATACTGGACAGACCTCGAAGGGGAATTATAAAACTTACAAGGAAGAATGGAAACCACCTGAGTCGAGGGGGTCTTGAGGAATTAATCTGAAGGCCTACAGTAAAAGGAGAAGGTTGTGAAGTGAGGTATACCATGAAGGATAATCATGAAGCCTAAAAGAAGAGCCCAAAACTAACCGTACGAAGAGAGTCTCAACGATAGACAGGGAAGTCTTTACTTTGCAACTAGACCTAACAGGAAATATTGCGCTACGAATACCCAAGTGGATCCTTCTCAAGATTTTTCATATGATACATATCCCTCACATGCCCTATAAATAATCCCAAATATGTAAATTAAATGGGGATAACAAACACAAGAAGAAAAGAGAAAAAGCAAAAACATTTTTTATATCATTCTTCCTGAAGTTAAATAAATTATACATTATCACCTTCTTTTACCAATTAGTTTCCCTTGAAAATTATAGATTCTTACCCTATCCTTCAACTTTGTATCGTCTTACAGGACTTCTATATGCACCACCAAGTGCAACGCAACATAATACTAAAGATTTCTCCTCTTCCATAATCATTTTTATTAAAGATTTATATGGGCTAATAAGTAAAGGCTTGCCTCAAGTATTTATTTAACTTAGCCCAATAACATAATAACCGGTGAATAAAAGGTTTGGGTCTAGCAAGGAATGGAGTAAGGCCAAGGAAGCAACAATACCCATACGATTTAGATGATCAATATGTGGGAAGATTCGAGCGGTCCGCATAATTCAGCCAAACGCTATAAATACTTCAATCACTATTTATTTTTAGAGGAAAAAACTTTTAAGTCTTTAACCTCTTATTATTCTATGAGATTCCTTTATTAATTGACTCAAGTATTGGAGTATTCTAATCGAAAAGAACCCGCCTCCCCTAATTTGTGCGTTCACCCATGACCACAATCAAAAACGAAACTGAGCCTATGATAAACAACCTTAAAATTTTAATATTCGTGAATTAAGCTAAAGTAAGTGTTCATTGACCTAATTAAAATAATAAAAATATTTCCATTATTCATGAAAAGAGTGTCAACTATGACTTTAGCCGTCCATAAAAGTTTCTATTGTTCATGAAAAGCGTGTTAAATGCGGCATCATTCGTGGTCAATACGCAGTATTCTTGTCACCAAACAAATATCAATTTTAAGTCGTCCATACCTAAACATACGAAAGCCGCCCTTCCGCCAATCAAAAATTCTTATCCAAATTAAGTTAGATTGACGGTAACTAATCACATAACAAGTATAATACACTTGTTATATACATAATCACTTTTTTTTATTTGTACACAAATCGCATCGTAAATAATTCAAATCTGACCAAACCCCGTCTAATGAGTATGGACATGGAATATAAGAAAAGTTTTAGTAAGTTTGAAAGATGCAATGTGAACTATTCTAATTTCCGACATATAAAGGCCCTTTGATGTTCAATCATGTAAGAAAAATATCTCCAAACAAGAATAGGATAATTGGAGCCCATAAAACTTGGAATTCATCCCTTGACATGAAGTAGTTGAATCAGACTGTCCTTTTTCGACCCCACAAAATTCATTCTGCTCAGTCTTTTCTTTAATTTTTCCACACGGAAAATAAAAAAAGAAAAGAAAATGGTTTTTTTTCTTTCCATTTTTCCCTCTCGAACATTTATTGTAATTTTAGAGTTTCTCTTTTTCGAACATTATATTGGATTAAATTCAAATTATCATCAATGAAAATTAAAATAGGCACAAAGTCATTTATTGTGATATTTTGAAAAAGAAGCAACGAAGCTTGGCATCTGTCTTGTCGTTTTCTTCGTTCGTGTAGTTAGGGATTGATTTTTGTATTTTAGTCTGAGTATTTGAAAATCAACTGAAAATTATGTGATTGAAAAATATAACAAGGCATATCGGATTAGATGCTTTGTTTCTTTTATTTTTCAAAATGTTAAGATGTTCTTTTATTTAGAAAAAAAATTATGTCTATTTTAAATTTTATAGTAACAGTTCGAATTTAGCCCCCAGATTATGTTTAGGATAATATACACTTTACCCTCTAAATTATTTTTAATATAATATTTATCCCTTAAACTATCAAATGTAACAGTTTTCCCCTATAAATGAATTTTTAGAAAATATTGCATTTATATTATATATATAGTTCAAAGAATTTATTTCTCAAGCAATTTGCATTTTAAGTTTAATTACAAAATTTAATTGAAAAAAATATCTTTTAATATAATAAATAATATATAATTAGTGGATTAAATTATTTGAATTTTATTATATTTTACAGACTTAAAGTTAAGTAATAAATGAGAACAAAAAATATACAAAAAAAATTCATAAAAATATTTTATTAATGGAATAATAAAATTAAGTTATTAACTATTTATTCTTTTAGATAAAAATGATTTTTTGAATATATTTTCTTTAAAAAAATGATAAAATATTTATATTTATTAATTTTTTTCCTTAAAATATTTAAGTTTTGGTTATGCTTGTCATTTTCTTTTAAAAAGCATATATTAATTGTTGGTTATATATTAATTTATACTCCACGTTTAATTTAAATTCTTTTCTTATTATGTAAAAATAATTTAATGATGATTTAGTGTACAAAATATTAAAATATATTAATAATAATATATTTATGCAAAGCATGAGGGGTATTTTTATCCAACCAATGGAATAAGTGTTACATTTATTAATTTAGGAGGATAAATATTGCATCAGGAATAGTTCAATAGGGCAAAGTATAGTTTAACCTTCTGTTTATGACCCTAATTATCTTCGATTTCACTATTTTTTGACCAAATTTTTTAAGATTTTATGTTGAGAGCATAAATGGTGGTCATATATTTTTAATTAAAAAAAATAAAGTATGTATTAATTAATTATATGGTGTATTATACATCGAATGCAGCATCCGTAAATCAACTTATAAGCCTCTTGCCCCTAACGAGACACAAGAGACGCTTACGATCACTTGAAAAATTACCAAAACTTAATGAATAAATGTCCGAAAATTCTTTCGGGAACTTACAATTAACACTAGGTATGTATGAATGTTGTTACATCGATTTTAGGAAAAGTGCAAGCAACTCCCTTGTGATATCGTAAATGAGTAAATTACTCCCTTATGAAAACACAAATAGCGATCTACCTCCCTATATTTTTTAAAAAGTATAGGGAGGTAAATTACTATATTTTTTTCATAAAAAGGTAATGTGCTCATTTTCAATATCACAATTGAATAAATTGCTATTCACCCCATCCATTTCTTCTGAAATTTTGATTTTTGGTATGTATTTAATATGAAATTTTGATATTTGACAGATTAGGACAAAAAGGGCAAATCTCTGCAGAATCCTGGAGGGTGTCACCTTCCTCTTCCCTCAACCACTAAAAAGAGAAGAAGAAAGAACTGAATTCTTGAGAAATAATGTTAGAATAATAATCAGTAAGCCCTACCTTAAGATGCAACAAAGGTTGTCAAAAGAGTGGCATCTCATCCTATGCAAGATAAAGGACGAATCATCTTTAGATTTTATTACATCTTGTCATTTGAATAATGCCCGCTTTTTTATTTAGTCGTCTAATTTTCTTTTTTTTTAATGTCAACTTACCACCTCAACTTTGCAAAATCTACACTTTGGCGTATATGGTTGTTTTTTTATTCATTTTTTGTTGGAAAAATATCATATGCAGTATACATATGATGTTTAAAGATAATGTGATGTGATGTTTTTTACATATACACTGCATATGATGTTTTTCCGTAAAAAAATGATTATATAAGCCAAAATATAATTTTTACGGTGTTGAAATAATAAATTGCGACACAAACAAAATTAAATAATAAAATATAAATTTTAATATAAGTCAAATGATAAAATATAATTTATAATTTTCTTTATGACCTATCTTACTAGGATGAATGGGTACATCAGTATCTCTATCAGATGATGGGAAATTGATGGTTAAGAGTCATTTGAGGTACGAAATCATGTGTCCTACAATGTGTCGAATTTAATGGGATTGATTCGTTATGTAGCGTGGAATTTGGAGTGTTGAGTTGTTTTCACCATAAACTACCCCATAAATCAACGACTATGTATGAATCGATTAGAGGTTACGGGTTCGAACTATATATATATATATATGTATGGAATATCATTTTACTATATAGTAAGTGTTGTTTATTGTAATAGTACGTATTATTTAGATTTTTACCTAATAACATTAATTAGGATATAATCATCGTAATTGTCTTTATTAAGTATTGATATTTGACATGAATTATTGTAATCGAGTTATTTCAATTAATAATAATTTATCGATTCAAATAATATATATATATATATGTAAATTGATTGGGCAGGTTGGACCTAATTCCCGTTTGAGAGTACGACGTGTACTTTTAATAAAGATGTAATTTTTAGAGAGGGGATAACTACATTGTTCTCCCCTTAGGTTTTGATAATTACACATAAATTTTTTATGATTTGAAAACTTGCATTTAGTATCTTTGAGATTTGCTTCCGTTTAATAAGTAAGTCATTTTATTAATCAAGATTCATTAAATTTGATGATATTAATAAAAGAAAATCGATAAAAACTTCATATTTACCCTCTATTGACTTATTATTAGTTTATTACAAGTCAAATCAATGTTTTAAACCCAGCTCAGACTGCCCAAATCGCTGACCGGGCTACAAAACGGGTAAGGTGAAAGGCAAAAACCGATGGGAGCAAAAAACCGTATTATTTTGAGAGAACCGACTGACCCCACTGTCCGATCGCCGAATCGATCAATTAGGTCCTGGGTCATATGAACCGGCCAGGTCTTGGCCTATTCTAAAAACATGCTTAAATCCTAATTGTCTTCGCCGTTCTTTTTATGATTTGGATAATTAGAGTAATTAGTGTGTTAAGTTATTCGTGTTGGACGCTTATTAGCTTATAATGTTTTGGAACTTGTATTTTGGGTGTGACTTGATTTATATTATTTTAATTTCTTCTATTTTTATGCTGCATTTGTTGTATTAGGATATTACAGATCTATTTTATGTTACTTAATTATAAGCATATATTATTGAAAATATTAATTGCAAAGAGGAAAATATTTAAAAGATAAAATTTTTAAGTATATGTTATATTATTTAAATTTTGAAGTATTTTGTATTTATTTTATAATTATTTTATTACATATATATGACGTCATAGGTTCGACCATGATTGGACCAATGGTTAAACTAGTGACCCGTAACCCAATGAATTTTTCGATTTGATGATGGTTTGGGTTTTAAAACACTGGGTCAGAAAAAAAAATTATGACTAAATTATCCTTATACGTCTTCAGACGTTAATGCATGTGAGGAGGTATATTAGTCACAAAAGATTTTTTGACCTTCAAGGAGTAAGTAATAAGTCAATTAAGGGTAAATATTGATTTCCATTCAGCTTTTTTGTAAATATCAATAAATTTTGTAAAATTAGCTAACAGAGAACCTATTTGTTATATGAAAGCAAACCTTAAATTATTTATTAAAATATTATTAAAAAAAAAAGAAATAATTGCAACTCCACTGCAAAATTGGTAGAGTTGCAAAACTAAGTGGAGTGGTTAGTAGCACTAACAAATCCCCTTTGTTTTTCTTTTTTTTTAATTTTTAATGCCAAGTGTTGTGAAGCGCTATGCAACTTTTGAAAGACAGTTTTAGTTCATATGCACTCATAGGGGTAAAATTGTCTAAAAATCTGCCAAAGGACTAAAAGTAAGCAATTTTGTAAGTTACTGGACCTAAACGAAAATAGACATAGTTATCGAACTAAAATTAAAATTAGGCATACTTAACGGACTAAAATAATACTTTTTCCAACTTTTATCTTTAATATTAGTTTGACCAGTTATGTTTTTCGTTTTTGTGCTGCAAAAACAATTAATAATTAATGCCTGAACTGAATTTTATACTTGTCTTCGTATATAGAAGGGGATGTTTGGTAACTAGAAAGTCCATGTCGTACGTAATCCTTAATGGTTGTCTGCTTAATTAGTTTTTATCCTGGGAAATTGAGTTTGTGTAGATATTAAAAACTTTTTTATCCTATTGAGTTTGTGTAGATATTAAAAACTAGAAACAATTTGGAATGTGAAAAATTATTACTCAAATCTAGTTTGGTCAATATCAAATCAGTTATAAAGCAATTATAGCATAGTTGCTGATCGATTATTTTTTTTTTAATTATAAATCAATTACATATATTGTATTTATCATATAATTAATTTAGGGTCTGCCAAATTGAATTTGGATTAGAGTTTTCTCTTGAATATTTGAAAATATCTTGCATTTTGTTAGAAATATTTAAATAATCAAATGCATTCGAAGATATAAAATATGTCATTAATGCGTGCTTATCAAATAGAGTATTTTTATAATTAAATAAATTTAAAGTTTTAGAAAATTAGAATTGAGTCAAAATTGTTGATTTTTGATCGAAATATTTCCTTCAAATATATATATATATATATATAGAATAAATATATACACATAGGTGGCGATAGAAGAGGAAGTGTGTATCTTTGGTGAGTAAGGTTGGGAGTCTTCCGACGTCACAGGCAACATAACAAAAACAGGTCTCTTTTTCTTTGGCGAGTAAGGTTTGACACTTAAAAAAAACATAAGCAGTAAACATCTTAGAATAAGACATTGTAAAAATATAATTCTGTGTTCATTATCGTAATGCCAATATAAAAGTAAGATACAATGAAGAGAAGTCTGTGTTGATAATATATATAGATACTAATGCTGATTTAACATATAAATATAAGATCAATGTTTGAACGAATAATTCACGCATTCTAAAATTAATTTTCATAGTGTTTTCATGGTCTAATTTGTTTTAAATAATAATTTTATAATTTGAGTAACAAATTAATATTCTGTATTTTAAAATGAGAAAAAGTAAAAATTATCATTATTAAAGCTGGTAAAGTTGGTTCCTCCCAGTCATCTCGGTATGATAAAGTGTTATGGAACACGAAAACGGAACGCGTGTTCATTGAGTTAATGCACGAAGAGTTCATCACAGACTAACTCCAATCTTCCACATTTCCACCGTCGGTCTAGGCTCGTGTAACCTAACGAATGAACTCGGTTATTAGTCAGGATTGTCTTCGTACGACGGTGAAACTTAAGGGCAAACTTAACAGGCTGCGTCGTGCTGGCCGTTTGTTGAACAAAATTTTGAATAGGGGGACTGGGTGGGGCTGAGATTCAAAATGGAATATCATAACAGACAATGCAGGACGTTTGGAGGAGTTGTACCTGGTAAGCATCTGATTGTGTTGTCGTTTTGTTTTTATTTAACCACCTATTTTTCCATGAAGGTTCTCTTGATTGCAGTGTCCTTACACGAGCACAAACTATTTACTTATCTTGACAATGTGTATGAATACAGTAAAATTCGGAATATAAAAAAATAGTTGAACATGGGCTTCAACGCTTTGACATATGCACTCAAATGTTATCATGGAACACCGCATCTGGTGGGCTCGCGTTCATCATTATAACAACGTCAGACAACCATAGCACCAACCACATAGACGATGAATAGATTGATGGCACTCAATCGGGCAGCTGCCGATTATAAAATGAGTATGAAGATACAATATTCTCTCAATCTGCTTCCATGACGTCCCCAGACGGATACTTTTCTTCCTCGGGACCATCGCACGCATCCGTTGGTCCGTCTGGAAGTTGGCGTTGATTCCAACTAGTAGCCAGTGAATTGCAAGCTAAGAAGTGTGAGATCATGGATAGGTTGAATGAATCACTTCAAGGGAAGATTGATCGCACCAGGCCCAAAGCTACTGAATCCATTAAGCGGTGCGTAGACGAGTTGACAAAGTTTAAAAATCTGCCAGACATCGTCTTCACCACCGCATTAGAACATTTTCCAGTCACAACACGTGCACAATCTTCTTACATCTTAACAACAAGATTAAACTCCGATGGTTGTACTCATTGGGCAAGTGACTGTATTGCCTGACTGTTACAAAATTGGAAAAAAAATTGATTTCGTTATGTGTATTCTTGCATGTACGTCATACCGATTTACTTAGATTGCACTCATACCGTGTACCCATGCTCGTTAAGTATTTTCATGTCCCCAGCCGACGGGCGTCTACTGCATGTAAATGACACACTAATTTGTCTTATTTATGTTTAGCAATACAGCAACGATTGGGTATATGGCAAGCTCGGGAGTTGGTGGAGGTCTAGAGTCGAACTCCACAAGAGAAAGTTCGGGGACCCCAAGGACTCCAGAAAGTAACGAATCTGATGTTCTAGAGGAGTTTTACGCGTTCAGATATTTAATATGCCTAGAGTTATTTAGGAAAAATGTGCCACGTAACACATTTGCACTACAAGGAGTAGGATAAGTTGCGGAGATTATGATGACCCCACATCAGGGAAGGTTTTTTGACAACATTGACATGACCAAGCCATGCTTTTATGCTTTTGTTGATGCATTGACTACTAGAGGGTTACTGCCTCATGGTCAGACGTCCAGAGTCACCTCAATTGAGCAGGTTGCACTCTTCATGCAAACGATCGGCATGCATAAAAGACACCGCGACAATAAGGAGTGATTTCAACACTCATTGGAGACTATTAATCATAGATTCCATTGAGTGTTTTCTGCATTGTGCGCAATGGCGCCAGAACTAACAACTCATCCAAATTTTACAAACACACATTCGAGAATGGCAAATAACCCAGATTTCTACCTATACTTCAAAGTGCGTACCATATCTATCATTATCGTAACACCATCTAATAGCCTTCACAACCGCGTAATTAATGCAACCTGGCTCGACATAGTATTTCATGCATGTAACTATACATAATTGTTGACATTAATGTAGTATTGCGTCGGAGCGATGGACGGGACGTCGGTCCTGCCTGGGTCCCCCGAGTTGACCAAAATCGATATAGGTCACGAAAAAGCCGCCTAGCATAAAATGTACTAGCAATATGTGATTTCGATATGAATTTCACTTATGTGTATGCTGGGTGGGAAGGAAGTGCAGCCGATGCCCGTGCCCTGGACTATGCAGTTTCACAGGACATACATTTTCCTTTTCCTCCGATCAGTGAGCATTGTAATATATAAGCTAGATTCACCGACCATCTTATTTAAGGGTAAAATACGTGGCACTAGCGTTCTCTTTATGACAATGCCTTGTTGACAATGCAGGTAAGTATTATTTGGTAGACGCGGGTTTTGCAAACTACCAATATTTTCTGGCTCCTTATCGAGGAACAAGGTATCACCTACCTGAGTGGAGGGGATAAGGTCGTCGATATCATACCCCATAGGACATGTTTAACCATGCACATTCAAGGTTGAGAAATGTAATTGAATGATGCTTCGGTGTACTGAAGAAACATTTTATAATACTACAGTGGGGGATGTCTAGCTACCTTTAGAACCACTAGGTCGATATAATAATTGCATGTTGCACCCTCATAACTTCATCCGTAGGTTTAGCAACAATGACATCATATTCAACGAACCAGATGAAGACATTCAGCCTGACATGGATTTATTCTACCATAGGGGACATCCAACCACTTATGAGATAGAAGCCCAACGCAACCTTCGAGATAGCATAGCGATGCAAATGTGGCCAGCCAACCATCCAAACTAGCAATGAACACAGTGGACAATATTGATTTATATGTAAACTAATAAAACTACTATCCAATTTTCACTTTATCTTGGAATGTTACGCTATAAGATCATTTAGTAGTATCTGCATGAAGGATGATTTGTGCTTGATTGTTCACAATTGTAAAACTGTTTAGATAGTAATTCATGCAAAATTGACATTTTTTATATTTTCAACCGTACACGTGATGCGATGTTGCACAATAATTATTTTCTAACCGTACTTCTTTCCAGCCATGACATATCGCAGATATCTGGAGAGTGTTGGATTTCCACAGGATGACCATTAGAGTTTAAATAGAGCAGTGCTTCATATGGATGATACTTGATGACAACAATCGAGCGCCTATGAGAGACGATGCATGTGCGGCGGCGCAGATGGGTCATTGGGCACGTAGATTACGAAGACATTTTGGATATCCTTACACCAGAGACCAAGTCCATGATAAATTCTACGAGTTTAAAATTCGATTTCGCTAGTTCCACCGAATCACTTAGATACCAGGGATTTATTATGATATTGAAACATTTGTTATGGTGTTTCCATCAGAGCTACGACCACGTGCGTCACGGGTACGTCATGTTATTTCCAATGGGATGACATCTACCTAACAGTTACCATTTAAAATTACTATTATAATTTGCAGCTTCAACAAATTATTAATTGGACCCTTTTCCAGCATTATTCATTGGCTGGACGGTACTATCAGTACCCAGAGCCATATTATCCCAGCATGCTAGAGGTGTGGGGCCCCATCAGGTTGCCTGGAGTTCCTACTGAGGCCCAGAACGAAGCAGAAAATGACGATAGTGGTAACACAATGCGTAATCTAGTGAGAGGAACCGTGGATGCACCTATTCTCATATCGAATTCTGCTGCCATTGTTACAGGCACATACACACATCGCCAGTTGGAATGCAGTGGAACATGTAGCTCGTGGAGATGGTGGCCCAGCGCTAGCACACAATACCTCATTAGCTGCACGACGTAGTCTCGATATGGGATCGGAAGTAGGGGGTATTAGATTGTGGACTAACTACATTCATCGGTTTGGCGTGCAGTCTGATCGGGGTGCCCAGACTTATAGTGAGGGAGACAGCACAGCGCGCTCACGGTGACCACAGAAACTCCCACCACGGCGTCGTGACGGTCCTTAAGCATACAATGCCCGCCTATGAAACTTCCAATCAAATGTTGGTTTACCCAGTAAAAAAGAAACAACTACTCAATCAGTTTGTGAGTGTCAAATGCATTCGTTTCTTATATATCGTACAGTTGTGTAATTACACTTGGACAATTCCCAACAAATTGACAAGCTTATAGGTTACGAGTAAAAATATTTTCATCGTTCTGTTTTTACTAATCAATGCTAATTGATTCAACTTTGATTATTTAGATATTTTGGACTTAATATTTTTCATATTTGAACGAAATATTTTTCAAATAATGAAAATTTTGGATAGTGTATCATTACTGCATGCGTAATGCAAAGTATTCATTGTTCGATTCATCAATTAAATATTTTCACCGCGAATATAAAGGCAGACGAAATCATTTTCAACATAATACTCTAGTGCATGTAATTATTTATTCAATTTTTAATTATTATTTAATATAAATAAATAAACTCCACACCAAAGCAAATGAGATATAGTGAATTTTTCTACATTATCTATATAATATATATTATATATTATTTAATATATATACTATATGTTAAATCTAACAATAATTATATATAAAATATAATTTCTAACTTAAAAAAACATTGATATTAAAAATATTTACTATCAATGCTATTGAGTAAAAATATTTAAAAATTTTCTACCTCAATGAATTACTTAGTTTTGTATACTGAGGATAATACACCAGTACTATATACGAAATTCATATTTTTCATTACTTTAATTATCAACTATAATTAATAGGAGATCAATATCAAATATACACCACTTATTTTAAACTATTTTATATTATATCAAAACACAAATCCAAACATACTATCTATCTCAAACACATACTTATTTATCATTATTTTTCTCTCTCTATCTCCAAATACCCAAATTACGAATCCAAACACTATGTAGAGGTTTTATGTTCACAAAGACATTTATTCCTTATTTGTTGCTGAAGTTACCAAAGTTGTAAAATCTTTACTGTTGTAAGTTCTATATTTACTTTTTGCAATCATAAATATTTGAATTTCCATGAGTGTTTAATATCAAAATCATGGATGCTAACTTGAATTTGGATTTATGATTGTTTGCTTCATCAACACTCCCTAAAAGGAGTGCTGATAACAAAATCCGATGCCTCCATTTTCAGCAATAAGAGCTTATATGCGATAAAAAAAAATTCAACATTCGTTGTAACAAAAATAATTTATAACATGTAAGGATACAACAAGTTGTTGGAAGAATCTACCAGTAGTGAGCCCAAAATATAAATTTTTTTAATAAACTATTAAAGAAGATCGTAAGTTTAAAAAACCCTTATACAAACTAATATTACAAAAATATAAACGAATAATTACAGATAAAAAAAAACAATAAAAAAAAATGAAAACAGATAAAAGTATCTGACACGGGGGCCAGATCAGTAGAGAAAGCCCAAACACCACCAAGGTCGACAACCTCTTATGGTTGCAAAATCCAAATCAAACCATCAAGGTTTCAGTCCACAGAGGACTACAAAACCACTCAGATTTCCACAAAGAAATTTTGTTCACAATGAATTTTTAATCAAAAGAGAGAAAGAGAGGGAAGTTTTCTGATCGTTAACATCATTAGAAACCACCGGAGATTTATATAGGGAGAAGACATTAATTTCAGATAGATAGAAGAACAATGGAGGACGAAACCGAGAAGAAAGAGACGTGAAAGAGACGAGGAGACGTTGAAAATAGGGTTAGGGTTTTCACCTGTAGCAGAAGGGGGGGTTAAATATATAAGAGGAACCGAGTCAGTAAGTGGGCCGGGTTGCTGAAGTGGGCTGAGCCAAGAAATTGGGGCGAGGCAGTGGTTTGGGTTGAGCCATCCAGGTAATTAGAGGTTTGGGTGGTTTAGTCTAGGCCAACCTTTTGGGTCATAGGCCATATTTTAAAGCATTCCATCTTGGACCACGGACCCTAAAGAGGGACTAAGTCCAAAACCGGATCTGGCTTCATCATCTCCATTCGTCGGGGCACCAAAAAATTCCTGCAATAAGTTTTGGACCTGGCTTCATCATCTCCATTCGTCGGGGCACCAAAAAATTCCTGCAATACAAATAGAGACACTTGTATAAATGGGTTAGAAAGTGCAAAGGATTCTGAAGAAATTTTATTATACTAAGTTTAAGATTTTGAGGCAAGTTCTAAATTTCTTTATTGGTAAACACTTAGTTTCCATGTTTGCAGGATTAGATTTAGAATCAATCTTTTCTAAATTAATAATTTCCTTTCAAGTATGTCTCTAATAAAATAATACTTAACATCAATATATTTAGTTCTATAATGAAAGAGAGGATTTTTACAGAGTTGAATTGCAGATTAACTGTCAGAAAGTACTATGACTTTTCCTTTTAGAAAATCGATTTCTTTTAACAATCCTTCTAGCCAAATGCTTCTTTACAAGCTTCGGTAGTGACAATATATTCAATTTCAGTGGTAGACAAGGCAACAACGTGCTGGAGTTGGGATTTCCAGCTAATGCAAGCACCACACAAAGTAAACACATATGATATAGTTGATTTCCTACTATCTCTATCATTAGCATAACTGGGATTCACATATACAATTAAAACACCATCAATGCACAAAGAGAGCTTTATGCTAGGATTCATAGAACCATTTAAATATCTCAATAATCATTTAAGAATATCCCAATGAGGTAGCCCAGCATTAGACATATATCTATTAAGGCAACTAACAGCATAAGCAATATCTAGGCGGGTGCTAATCATAAGATACATAATAGATCCAGTTGCACTCGAGTATGGGACCTTTTTCATTTGTTCTTTTTCAGATTCAGTTTTAGGGCTCTAATTCTTACTTCACTGAAAGTTTGCCGCTAAATGAAGAGAGGAAGGTTTTAAGTCAGACATAGAAAACTTTTTCAACACTATTTTAATATAAGATTTTTTATTCAAAAAAATTATTGTATTACTCCTATTTCTATCAATAGACATCCCTAATATTTTCTTGGCATCACCCAAATCTTTCATTTCAAAATTACTGCATAAGTTATCTTGCAGCTTTTTAATAAATAAAAAACTAGGCTTAGCAATTAATATATCATCACATATAACAAAAGAGATACAAGAATAGAATGGTCATATTTAAAGTACAAGCAATTATCATAGGCACTTCTTTTAAAATGTAAAGAATGCATAAACAGATCAAACTTTTTGTTCCATTGCATAGGTGATTGTTTTAGCCCATACAAGGATTTCTTTAGCAAACAAACATAATCAGGTTTTTGTTTATTAGTAAAACCACTAGGTTGTTGCATATAAATCTGTTCATCTAAGTCACCATGCAAGAAAGCAATTTTAACATCAATTTATTTCAATTTTCAATCATGATGAGCAACAAGAGCGAGCATGATTCTAATAGTAGTATATTTCACAACAAGGGAGAAAATTTCTGAATAATCAATTCCTTTTTTTTGTTAAAATCTTTAGCAACTAATCTTGCTTTAAAAAACAAGTTGAATCATTTTCTTGTTTTATTTTGAAAAGCCATTTGCAATCAACAATAGAGCAATTACTAGGTTTTGGGACAAGAATCCAAATTTTGTTATCATGCAAGGATTTCATTTCTTCATTCATGGCTTTCATCCAATGTTTTGAATTAGCATATTGTACAATTTCGTCATAAGAACAAGGCTCAGAATTTTCAGCATTTAATGCAAGAGAAATAAGATGAAAATCTTTAAATCTAGAAGGAAGTCTAGATTCTCTTCTTTTCCTATATCTAGCCAATTGATAATTTTGTAAGCTATTTTCAGGTTCATAATTTTCTATATTCTCATCATAGTTGTCAGTTTCATGTTGATTTTTTTTCCTAATTTGTTCTCCTTATTGGTTATTATCTGAAGGTTCCTCCACCTTGTTAAAGGTGCATTCTATGTCTATATCTTCAACTTTTCCAAGTGTATTAGTAAGGCAAGACATTTCAGACTCATTGAAAGTAACATCCCTACAAATTATTACTTTAAATCCTGTTGGCGTCTAAGCCATAACCTATAACATTTAACACTTTTAGGATAACCAATAAACACACATTTTGTAACACAAAAGCAGAACATCCAAAAAATGCGCAAGAAAGAAAGATCAATAGGTTGTTCGAACTCAAAGATTGGGTATTTTTCCTAATAAAGGAACATAAGGTGATCTATTTATCAAATATGCAACAGTTAAAATAACTTCACCCCAAAATAGTTTTGACAAACCTGAACTTACAAGCGTACATCTAACTTTATTTAAAAGAGTTCTATTCATTTTTTCAACTACTTCATTTTGCTAGGGGGTATAGGTAGTAGTTTTATTCATTTTAATTCCAAATTGATTACATAATTCAGAAAACTATTGATTATAGAATTCTAAACCATTATCTGTTCTAAAAGCTTTTAATTTCTTACCAGTTTGATTTTCACTAAGGTTTTTCAATTTTTGAATTTTTCAAAAACTTTGGATTTTTTGTTTCATCAAGAACACAAAAACTTTTCTAGAGTAATTATCAATTATAAATAGAAAATACCTATTTCCACCATTAGTTGCAATATTAGTAGGACCCCATACATCAGCATGAACATAATAAGTATACAAGATGATGATGAGGGATTTGGGTGAGATGATGCAGGAAAATGTACCTTATGTTGTTTTCCAAATACACAATCATCATAGAAATCAATTTTGTTTATTTTATCATATAAGACACTTTTTTTATGTATAATTTTAGGCCTCTTATACTGATGTGATCTAATCTCTTATACCATAAACTAGTTTTATCATTTTTCAAAACAGTCGCAGCAAGAGTATCATATGTCACAGAACAAACATATAAATTTCTTTTTCTTTCAACTTTGAAAATACATCATAGAACCCTTTCATTATATTTCATAATTCAGATTATGGCATAAATCAGGAACATGCCTTACATTTTTCATGGTTAACTTATAACCATTTTCAAAAGTTAAACATATCGCCAAGACTTTTTATTTCACAAAGCTTTTTATTTGCCATGGACACACAGCCCGAATTTTTAGATTTATAATTTGTGAAAAATTCTCTAAAAGGACTCATATGAAAAGTATAACCAGAATCAATTAATCATCTATTCATGTTTAAAGGAGATTGAACTGAATTAACATCAGATATCATATAAACTCCTCCAGAATTTTCTTCAGTAATTACATTGGCATCTTCTTTATTTTTATCTCTTTTAGGCTTTTTATAGTCTTTTATATAATCACCTTTTCCACCACAATGATAACATAACATTTCTCTAGGTCTTTCATCCCTAGTTCTAGACTTTGATCTGCTACGACTTATACTTTTACTTTTACTATATCTTTTCTAAATTTTGTATTAAGAGTTTCTATTCTTTGTTGTTCTCCTAACATGATTTACTTGATTTTGGACCTGACTGGGTTTATTAGTTTTAAGGTCCATTTCTTTACTTTTTAATCCATTAACTATAGTATCTAAAATATTAGCTCTACCATACTTAATAGCAACTTTAACATCACCATAGGCTTCAGGAATAGTATTTAATAGAACAATAGGAGAATCATCATCAATGTTTTTGTCTTCAGTTAATTTAATATCTTGAATTAGTTTTGTAAAATCATCCAAATTTTCTTGAATGTTTTTGGACAAATCCAGTTTATAATAGAAAAAATTTCAAGTAAAAACAGTTTACTAAATAAAGAAGTTTCTGTATATAATTTTTGTAATTTATTCCATAAAACTTTAGTTGTATCTTGTTTTCCTACTTTTTTTAAAACAATATGAGAAAGATTTAAAATTATAGAAGAGTAAGCATACTCATCATTTTCTAATTTTTTTCTCTTCAGAAATATTTTCAGAATATTTACCATCAATGGCTTTGAAAATTTTTTGTTGAATTAAATTTTTTTTTATTTTTGTTGCCAAATAAAAAAATCTAATTTTCCATCAAAAGGTTGCAAGTTATAACCAGCCATAACAAATCAACAGTGACAAAGTTAATAGCAACAAAAAATATCAACAAACGTAGAAATAATAACAGAAGACAAATATTATCAACAGATACAAAATAATAGTTTCAGTCTACAGAGAATAACACAGAACCACTCAGATTTCCACAAAGAAATTTGTTTACAAATAACTTTTAATCGAAAGACAGAGAGAGAGAGAGAGAGATGGAAGTTTTCTGATTGTTAACATCATCAGAAACCACCGAAGATTTATATACGGTGAAGATATTGATTTCAGAGAAAGAAAAAAATGATGGAGCAAATCGAGAAGAAAGAGAAGTGAAAGAGAAGAGGAGACGGTGAAAATAGGATTAGGATTCTCACCTGTAGAAGAAGGGGGCGTTAAATATATAAGAGGAGCTTGGTCGAGCGAGTAGGCTGGATTACTGGACTGAGCTGAGCCAAGAAATGGCCTGAGGTAGTGGTTTGGGCTGAGCCATCCAGATAAGAGGTTTAGAGTGGTTTGGATTGGGCCTACCTTTTAGGTCATGAGTCATATTTTATAACATAGGTAATTTCAAAAAATATGAATAATAATAAATAAACCAAAGGGGGGGGGGGCATGAGTAAAATTTCAAAAATAAAAGGACCTTTTACCTATATTTTTAAAATAGATAATTTTTAGCTAAAAGTTTAAAAAATATAAGAAAATTTTATGCAATATTCTCTATGTTGTATCCAAAAAATATCCAAGGTATCTGCTACCACGCAGAATGGATTCTCTCAAGCAGCTATCCAACTGTACTCTAAGAAATCCGAGGGAATCTACAAGAGAAAAACACGTTAGAACCAAGCCGGAGGGGATTCCGGCTATGGCTCTCGGACGATCAAGTCAGTCGGAATAACAAATGATATTTAGATAATATAAGAGAGATAGAGTGATCAAATCTGTGTCTAGAGACGGAGAGACATATTTATATTGTTAGTGGATTATACAATTTCATGTATACCCCTAGATCTAGTTTTAATCCAACGGGACAATGGGCCTTACATATTCAGCTAATAATGATAGGAGATGCTTTAAGAGACCAAAACTGTGTAGACAGAAAAATATGAACCGCACCTGCAGTACTTTTCTAACATTTTGTTTTCTGTACTAACAGGTCTATGGTGACCTTAATTTGTCCTTTCTATTTTAAACTCTTCGAGATCCTTTCTTCAACTGTGAATACCTTGGTAAGTTTTCGTCAATTTCTGACCTTCAGTAAAGTCTGATTCTTGTGTTATGAAGGTTTGTCATGGAATTTATGAAATATTCTGTGAGAGAGAGAGAGAGAGAGGAGAGAGAGAGAGAGAGTGGTGAGTGCAGTATGATGTTGACGTAACTCAAAGTATTAGATTCTTGAAAAATCGTGCAACATGTTTGTCTTAACTATTGTATATTAATGTTAGGTGGGGCTTAGAAATGGGTCGCCACAACTTTTCCCGTTGGTCGCAATTAGACCCATCAAAATATGAAATGAAACCTAAGTCAATATGAACATAAACTTAAATAACCAATTAATAATCATATTACATCTTTCATTAATATAATATAATACCAGTCTTCACATTTAATTAAGTTGGTCAGCTGGGTATGTTTCACACACTACACAACTAGACCCCACATAATTAATTATGATTGAAGAACGTATTGAAAATTAGCCACAAAATAAATAAATGACAATCCTAACATTATCATTATATTATATATATTTAGTAAGAATTTGTGACAAAAGTTGGGTATTAAGCTGTCATTAATTACCAACAATGATAATTCTATACATAATTTTTGTTACAAATAAATGTATAATATTAAGATCAAAAGTACTATAACTTAATATATATTTTTAGAAATATTTTAAAAATTATCACTGATATTATATTTCTTTTATAGTGACAGAAAGACATGCTTGCGCTTGATAATTAACTTATTTTCAATACTATAGAAATATACAAGTTATTTATCGAAAAGTTATTTTTTATTTGACTCCAAATATTAAACAGCATAATAATTAAAATAATTAATTTTATAATTTGTTTTAGTATGAGCCTCTTTGAGAAAAGATACAGACTCACATCCAGGAAAATCTTCTCCTTGACCACCAATAATTGAAGTCTAGTGTTGTCGGACCCACAATGTTGGTTCGAATTCTTATCAAATTGTTTGGCGGCCATGTCCAAATGTACGTTCAACATGTATGCTGATTCCTACGATCTTGGTTTTTAGCAACAGTAAATCAGGTATAAAATCCCTAACAAGCACACGTAATACAGGTGCAATATTTTTTGTGGGTACGTGGGTGCCACCCCTTGATTTGTATGAAAAGGTGAAAAAAAACATGTCCAATCTTGGTAGCTAAAAAAAGGTACAAAGAGCTAATAAGGGTAGAAACACAGGCAACGAAGAATCATATTCTTTACCTAGCTTGCAAGAAGTAATTTTTGGGCTTTTTTAAGATCTCTACTTTTTTTTTAGTGCTCATTTTTCTATCCCCAAATTTGATATTTTTATTTATTTTTTTCTTAGATATTTCTAAACATAGATTTTTTTTTCTTTCACTATCTCTTAGCCACTATTTTTGGAGGAAATAATATGAATATATACGTAACTTTTTACCTTTTTTTAATTCTGAATTAAATTTATGCATCGAGTTTATTAAAGTAGATATATAAAAATAGAAGGGAAAATAATATAATTTTGGTTCACTAAATTATAGGTTGGTGGCACTTTTATTCCTGTTTGTTTGAGAATTATATTTGAGGAATATATTTTTTCAAAAAAAAAAAGGTATATTTAGTCTGAATCTTGGCGGAAAAAGCTAAACTGGTAGAAAATTTATCACATGCCTTGCACGTGACCTAATTAATTTGGAGTTTTTTAATTTTTTGTTGCCATTTTATTCAGTTTTTTTGTTAATATCAACAAATTTAGTCAATTTCATCAATTAGAGGATTTATTTTTTAGACAGAAGCAAATCTCAGGGATGCTAGATATAATTTTCCAAATCACATGGGGTCCATGTGTAATTACACCAAATTTTAGGGCGGGGAGTGTAATTTTTCTGATTTTTTTATAATTTTAAAAATTATATATAATACTTCTGGCATTTGTTTTTGTTTAATAAATGCATCTCTTTACTAGTTAAAATTTATTGAATTTATTGATATTAGTAAAAAAATTGAATTAAAATCTATATTAACCCTTAAATGACTTATTAATAATCTATTGCAAAATCAAATAAATCTTTCTAATCGAACTATCTTTATATATCTTTACACATCAATGCATGTGGGAGGTATATTTTCACCCTTGTAAAGATATTTTGGTTAGTAAATATTTGTTTGACCTGCAATAAGTGAGTAATATTGGTAAATATGGATTTTTCATTAAACTATTTTGCTAATATCAGCAAATTAGATGAATTATGATCAATTGATGGATACATTTATTAGATAGAAATAAATATCAATAGTGCTAGATATAATTTTTCGAATCACAGAGGTGTACGTGTAATTACATCAAATTTTATGAGAAGACGATATAATTATCCCTAACAACAAAGTAAATATAGCATCCACACATACAACAATGAACGGTTTTTTTACAAGGACTTGCTATATGGGTAAATTATAGCTACCCCCCTCGAGGCTTGGTATAATAAAACGTACTCATAATTGTTTAAAAAATTACAAATACTTCTACCATATGGAAAATAATTATGTAGCTTCTAAAAGGTAATGTGGGAATATCTACATTATCTTTGTTGACTTTCTTATTTAAAAAAAAAATATTTGTTGAAAAAAATAAAATTGAGGGTTTGTAAAATAAATAATCCATAAAACATATTGGTTCATAAAAATATTTTTAAAAATTTTAAAAAATAAATAAAATTATATTACATTATTCAAAAAAAGACATTTAATCAGTTCACCATAAAATTTAGATGAAAATCTAACAAAGGCTAAGAGAATGGACTCGTTATTAGAGAAATATTAAATCAGAAGTAATATTTGTAATTTTCAAAATAACGACAAATATATGTAATTATATTAAACATCATGAGAGATGACTGTACTTTTCTCTTAGTTATATGCTTCCTTACCAGAAATAAGTATGAAAGAGTGGTTTTTTACATACAATATATGATTTCAAATTGTTTACATTAGGCTCATTAATCTTAAAGCTATAAGATTTTCACTACCAACTTTCATTATTGAGGGCAAACATAACCTTCGTAGGATTTCAAATGGCCAAACATACTGATGTCTACACATTTTTTCTCTAGATCAGGTCTCACCAAACCTGACCTGGTCACTAACAATCACTATTATCGATTACTCAAGACCTAAAAAAATCGAGATTGTGACACGTATATCCATACAGGCACGCACATTTAGTTCTATAAATCCTTCACTAGCCATTTGGGGTCAAAATACGTCATCTATTGAGAGAACATTCTTCATGTTTTCCCGACATTGAAAAATTTTAGCAAAAAATCTCCCGACAAGCCTAATATTTTGCTCGTTTTATCATATTCCAAACATTTATCCGCACTGCATCACCCTCGAGATCATTGTGATCCCGAAACCCGAAACACATATTAAATTTTTTCCCTAAATACTTTAACTTTAGCAATTATTTAATTTTTATTTTCAAATATTCCCAACTTTTATAATTAAATAAACATATAGCTTATTTGCACTGCAAAATTGAAAATAATATATTTCTAGGGACTTGCTGGGGAGCAATGAGCCATCTGTTGCTTTTATAAGTTCGGTGCACATGGACAAAGTAAATAAATACAACTGAAAGTGAGTGTTAGTGATGTGTAAGCATATATAAAGGGGTTTGGGAGAATCTAACTGACCTAAGATAAAATAAAAAATAATAGAATAAATTATAGTCACTCCTCTTAATATTTAATATAGTTAAAAAAAGAAAAACATAAATAATTTTTTTCAGATATTATAAATGAGCAAATTATCATTAAATAATAGCAATTTATTTTCTTATATTTTATAAAATGTAGCAATTTACCTCTGTATTTTTCAAAATAAAGCAATTTACCTTATTAAACAGAGAAGTGAATTGTCTGATTTTAAAAAGTATAGGGAGGTAAATTACTTCTATTTTTATTGAATTTAAAAAAATATATATATTTAAAGAAATATAAAAAAAATTGAGGGTAGATAAAGTAAATAATTCATAGAATATATTAGTCTATAGTAATATTTCAGAAACTTTTAAAAAAATTGAATAAAATTATAATTAATTATCCAAAATTGCGTTCTGGATAGTTCACCATAAAAATTAGATGGAAATCTTACAGAAACTAGTAGAATGAGCTCGTTGTTAGATGGACGTTAAAATATGGAGGATATATATAATTTCTCAAACAACGAGAAGTAATTTGTAATTATACAAAATCTCAGAGAAAGTTGTTGTAATTTGTCCTAAATAATAACTTGTTGAAAAATATTTAAGGGGATAATTACACTTCCCTCCCCAGAGATTTGGTGTAGTTATATGTAGATCCCCTGTGGTTTGAGAAATTATATCGCCCGTCCCCTTGAGTTTGCTTTCATCTAATAAATAAGTCAATCCTTTAATCAAAATTCACTGAATTGCTGATATTGACAAAAAAACTTAATAAAAGTTGATATTTACCATTGATTGACTTATAACAAGTTAAATAATTTTTTTCGAACTAAACTATCTTTATAACAATGAAAATATACTTCATTAAATGCATTATCGCATGAAGACGTATGGAGGTAATTTGATTATAAAAAGACTTATTTGTACCATTATAAGTTAGTAATAAGTCAAATTGGGAGTACATATAGAATTTTTTTCTACTTTTTTTTTTTTGTTAATATCAGCAAATTCAGTGCATTTCGACTAACGAAATGACTTATTTGTTAGACAGAAACAAACCTTAAAGGTACTAGATGTAATTTTGCAAATTATAAAATAGTTATGTATAATTACATCAAACTTAAAAAAATATAATAATCTCAAAAATTTATGTATAATTACACCAATCATCGTAAAAGTAGGATGCATTTCCCCATTGTTATAATGTGGGTAAGTTACTTTTGAGTTCCCTATGTAGTTGGAATCAAATATCCAACGAAGATTGCATGCAAGTTGATGTTGTCTGTATTTATCAATTTTCTTTAATAATTGTTGCCTTTTGTCGTCTACCAATGACGATACCTCCACTTTCTAATCATACACGTGCTCCTTCCCTTTAATTTATATTTTTTTATTACACATTTATTATTATAGTACGTAATTTTTATTTGTATATAATAAATAATTCTTTTTTATTTTAAAATATATATACTAATATGTTATATTTGAAATTTTTTCTTTATATATTAGTATGGACTAATGGTATATATATTTATTTTATTTTATATATGCATTTATACTGTTTATTAAGGGGTGATCTCTAAATTAATTATCATGATTGACAGAATATAAATTACTTAAAATATTCTTAATTAAACCTTTTCTCCGACAAAATAAAATATCTTTTTTTTAATAATTAATTTTATTAATAATTTTCTGCTCAAAATATGAGTTGACTAGAATGCGCTCATATATATTTATTTTTCAATAAAATTATTACATTTTTTAATCAATTATTTCTGTTGATAATTTACTGCTTTCACACTATTAAAATTAATTCTATTTTATCAATTTTTGTTATTTAGTTAAATAAATAATATTTAAATTGCATATAAGTGTCGAGTATTTTATAATTGATATATATTGAAATTTAGTAACACCATAATAGTGGAATAATCTTTTTAAAATTCTAAAATTATCTGAAAATTTACATGAAAGAAAAGGTGTAATACTTTAATATTTAAGTCAATTGAGTATTGAAAGAAGTAAATAAGGGAATTTAAGTAAAAAAAACACAAAAGAGATATTACATGAAATCGTTCAATTCAAAGATGAGTGCTGAAATATTAAAAAAGTCTCGAAATTCGTGGGATGGGTGTCGAAAATAGAGTATTATGTTTGTTTTCATTTTTAATCTATTTTCGAGACGAGTCAAAACATATTCAATATTTGTCATAATTCAGAAATACCTTATTTATATGTTTTAAACTATTTTAGCAAAAATACATATATATACATAAATATATATAAAGAAGATATTATTTGACAATGAATAGTGATTTGACAATGAATAGTAATTTTTATCTCTTAGAACACAACATTAAACATACAAATTTATTTTTAAATTATCTCCAAAAATAAATTCAAACATACATACTATCTCTAACATACATTTATTTATCTTTGTTGTTATCTTTTTATCTCCACAAAATATAACACTACACTCAAAAAACGAATCCAAACACTATGGAGAAGATTCGTGGAGACTTACTGCACGAGCTTAGTTAACATTTTAACTTAGAACCCCTATTTATAGGAATGATTGAGGTATAAAATAATGTTATAAATATATAAATAAAATGTATAAACACATAATGCACAGTATTAATTTCTAAAAGAATTAAATTAGTATTTTTCACGGCTTCCAAAACCCCTTTCTTTATTTATATGGTAGTTGAGTATCCCCGTTTACACTTCAAGATTATCAACTTCTTTCGCCATCCAAATGTCAAAAGAAACTTGAATAAAAAATTCTGGGGTTCTTGAGCTTGATTTCGGCATGGGGGTACAGCGAGCTTGTGTGTGTTTGATTTCTTGAAAAACTGGTCTGTGTAACTTGAGAATTTCAGTTGCTGGATCATTGGGTTTGCAAGAAAATGGAGTCCCGTTTGTATCCGCAGAGAGTTTGGCGAATATTTTTGATTTCTTGTATGTGGGTCGCCATGGGAGTCACTGCCAAGAATGGAAATTTCAGTGCTGTTTCTGATAGGCCAAGTGTGGTGAATGTTGGGGCTATGTTCACTTTCTATTCAGCTATTGGGAGGTCTCTGGGGCCTGCCATTTTTGCTGCAATTGAAGATGTTAACTCTGATTCCACCATTCTTAAGAATATCAAGCTCAATCTCATAGTACAGGATACCAATTGCAGTGGGTTTGTTGGAACTGTTGAAGGTAATTTTATTTTATTTTATTAGAGTTTATTTTTTTAAATGTTCTTGTTGTTTGATGAGTTTAGATGGAGAGCCCTCTTTCACTCAGGTGTTTCAGGATTGATTGTATGTTCTCTTATTTAAGGAGAGATATTGGTGTACTTGTGCGTCTTGTTTTTGCTTGATTATTGCTGCAGATTTGCAGTTTAGCCTCTTTCTGTGGAGATGATGGGCTTCTTGTTTTTATGTTTTCTTGTAGTTATTTGAGAGTTTATGTTTGATATCTGGAACTGAAAGTATTTGTTTCCTGGTGTGTTTGGCAGTTTGTCGAAATAGTTGTGCCCGGTTCGTTTTGTTTTAGCCTTCCTGTGATATAAAGGGCTTTTTCATGTTATGTTTTGTTCAAATGTTTGGTGGTTGATATTTGATTGTCTGTATTTATTGCCTTCTTTCGCATAGTTTGGTTATTTTCTGATGAATTCTTGATGAAATTTGTGTTTTGTTTGTTGTTATCTGTCTTGGGATTTATGTAAATTGGTCAGAGATGAGATGATTACTTCTTGATTTTAATTCGAAGTATCTCTCAGTTGAGTATATGTATGTTCATATCCTGTAGAATGGAAGAAAGCAAAATAAAAAATTATTTGGAACTTTCTTCTCCTTGCCTAAGCTTTTCAAGTTAATGATAAATAATTAGCAACGAAAAATAAGGAAAACGAGGAAATTTTGACAGGGAATCCTTACTCATGTAGCTATGCAGCTGGCCGGGAAAAATATTGTTGCTGCACTTGGTCCGCAGTCGTCGGGGATAGCACACGTGATTTCCCATGTCATGAATGAGCTTCATGTGCCACTTTTGTCGTTTGCTACCGATCCCACTCTTTCGTCTCTGCAGTATTCATATTTCCTTCGTGCGATCACCAGTGATTATTACCAGATGTATGCAATTGCAGACCTGGTAGAATATTTTGGATGGAGAGAAGTAGTTGCCATCTTTGTGGATGATGACTACGGTAGAAACGGGATTTCCGTATTGGGTGATGCACTTGCCCCTAAACGTGCCAAGATTTCTTATAAGGCAGCATTTCCTCCCGGAGCTGCAAGAAGTGACATTGACAGCTTATTGGTTGGAGTTAACCTGTTGGAATCGCGGGTTTTTGTTGTTCATGTAAACCCTGATTCTGGTCTCACTATTTTTTCAGTAGCGAAGAGGCTTGGAATGATGAGCAGTGGTTATGTTTGGATTGCTACAGACTGGCTTCCTTCTGTTCTAGATTCTTCAGCATCCATTGATCCCGACACCGCTGATCTTCTACAGGGAGTTGTCGCACTTAGACATTACACTCCAGATTCTGATCTCAAAACAAGATTTAGTTCTCGATGGGGAAACATAAAGAACAAAGAAACCACAAAGTTCAATTCATATGCTCCATATGCCTATGATTCTGTCTGGATGCTTGCCCGGGCGCTTGATTCTTTCTTCAATGGTGGTGGAACTGTCAGTTTCTCCGATGATCCAAGATTGCGTGACCAAAACGGGAGTGCCCTTCGTTTAACATCCCTCCAAATTTTCGATCAAGGCCCAAAGTTGCTCCAGATTCTTACTGAGATGAACTTCACTGGTCTAACTGGGAAAGTTCAGTTTGATTCAGAGAAGAATTTGATTACTCCAGCATTCGATATTCTTAATATTGGTGGAACTGGGTCACGGAGGATCGGTTATTGGTCAAATTACTCTGGTTTGTCTACCGTTCCTCCAGAAACTTTATATTCAAAGCCACCAAACACTTCTAACAGCAATCAACATCTCTATAGTGTCATATGGCCCGGTGAAACTACAACAAAGCCCCGGGGATGGGTGTTCCCCAATAATGGGAAGCCTTTACAAATTGCAGTGCCTTATCGGGTTACTTACCCCGATTTTGTAACAAAAGATAATGGGCCATTAGGGGCTAGAGGATTTTGCATTGATGTGTTTGAAGCTGCTGTTGAGTTGTTGCCTTATCCTGTACCTCACCAATATATCTTATATGGAGATGGTCGAAGAAACCCTTCATTTGGGAATCTTGTTAACGACGTCGCACAAATGGTGAGAATTCCGTTTCCATCTTTTATTATGTAATTTTGACACTGTCAATTTCTTTCTCTATAATCAGCAAAACCAAAAGAAAAGCGCTAATGAGATGAAATATATGCTTTTTCTATGATTATTATTATAATATAATTTCTGTCTCCACAGATTGATATATATGACGTTTATCTGGATGATCTTATTATGCTGGTGAGTCACCTGAGAACTTATTTTAGTTTACTTTTTTTACAGAAATATGATGCAGCTGTTGGGGATGTGACTATCACTACGAACAGAACAAGAATGGTGGACTTTACACAGCCTTATATGGAGTCTGGGCTCGTTGTAGTTGCTCCGGTGAAAGAAACTAAATCTAGTCCATGGTCGTTTCTTATGCCGTTTACTTGGCAAATGTGGGCTGTAACTGGGATCTTCTTTCTTTTTGTGGGAAGCGTCGTCTGGATTCTTGAGCACCGGATGAATACCGAGTTCCGTGGTCCTCCAAGGCAACAGCTTGTGACAGTCTTTTGGTTCGTATCTCCCCAATTCAAAGCTCGAACAATTTCTACGTATAAGACAATACATGGTCATCCCGTCTTTTATTGATGTTGATAATGTACTCTTCTTGCAAAATTACATATTTCCATGGGTTTTATTAGCTTTCTGACATAATCATGTTTAATCTTTCAGGTTTAGTTTCTCAACAATGTTTTTCGCACACAGTAAGTACATTTTGCTGATATGCTTTTCTCTGTTTTCAACTCACGAAACTGCTGGACTTGACTTTCTTGTTATTAATTAATCTCAAAAATGACGAAGATATCAGCGCTTGACCAGCCTAAATCGACTTTGCGCAGGAGAAAACACAGTGAGCACCCTGGGACGGTTGGTGCTGATATTGTGGCTTTTCGTAGTGTTGATCATCAACTCAAGCTATACGGCTAGTTTGACATCAATACTCACAGTGCAGCAACTTTCTTCCGGAATTCGAGGAATAGATACCTTGATCACAAGTTCGGATCCGATAGGGATCCAGGATGGCTCGTTTGCGTATAATTATCTCATTCACGAGCTGAACATAGCAGAGTCAAGAATCCGAATAATGAAAACTCAAGACGATTATGTTAAAGCCCTTCAGCAGGGTCCAGGTGGCGGCGGGGTTGCCGCCATTGTTGACGAGCTTCCCTACGTTCAGCTTTTCTTGGCCAACACAAAGTGTCAGTTCAGTATCGTCGGACGTGAGTTCACTAGAAGTGGTTGGGGATTTGTAAGTATTCTTTATAGTCATATTTCTTATCATTAATCACAATGACCTTAGTCGAGAGTTAGTGTAATTAATAAACTATTGGGTATATTACATTGACACACATTGGCATTAGGTCCAATTACACATACACCTCACGACCTTTGCAAAATTACAAGTACACCACTGATGGTTCAATTTAATTTACATGGACGCTGGGGCAAAAACTTGCATCAACACCCCCTCAGGGGGTGTGTACTTGTAATTTTCGCAAGAGGCATGGGGTGTTTGTTTAATATGATCTAACCTCCTCAGGAGGTGTCGATGTAATTTGCCAAAACTGTATCCCGTGTCTTATTAAAATTACAAAAATTTCAACTCTAAATTTCCATGTTAAGAAAAAACCTTGCGATTACTTGTCTTCTGGGATCTGATACACAGGTTACATATCTCTATTATCACGGAATTAGAACATTATCATCTCATTAAGAATGCATGTCGCCGCAGGCATTTCAAAGGGACTCACCGCTGGCGGTAGATTTGTCAACTGCGATCCTTCAACTTTCAGAAAACGGAGACCTTCAAAGAATCCATGACAAATGGCTCTCCCGGGATGGATGCTCCGGCCAGAGCAACCCCATTGACGAGAGCCGTCTTTCCCTCAAGAGCTTCTGGGGCCTGTTCCTAATATGCGGCATTGCCTGCTCTATTGCTCTGGTCATCTTCTTCTGCAGGGTTTTATTGCAGTACAGCAGATACAGCGCAGAGGGAGAGCAACGGGACATCGAGGAAGACGAACCTGCACGTCCCAGTAGGCGCTCCCTGCGCGCCCCCAGCTTCAAGGACATAATTGATTTCGTCGACAAGAAAGAAGCTGAAATCAAGGATATGCTTAGGAGGAAGAGTGGAGATTCAAAGCGGCATCCGAGTCAAGGTTCCGACGGACAGAGCAGCTAAAATCATCCCGTCCCACGGACCGGCCCGACCTATTTTACGTGTACATTCTCAACACAAAGGTAAATTCTAGTTAGTATTATACTATCACCTTATGCTAGTGCTGGCGCGTATGCAGTATTTTACTGTGGAAATAGCCATTTGTATAACTTAAAAGGAAAATACACATTAATTTCAATGACCTTTCCAGGGAGTTGATATAATTATTGATCATACCAAGATCTCATTCATAAGTTTATAGTATTTATATATAATCTCATTATGTTTGCACATGTATAGAAATTTAATATAAGATTATATTCTATGCTATAAAAGAAGGGAAAAATGCAAGCAACCTTCATGTGATGTCGTAAATGAGCAAATTACCTCCTATGAAAAAACAAATAGCGATTTATTTTCCTATATTTTTTAAAATACTACAATTTACCTCCATCTGTTTTTCAAAATGAAGTAATTTATCTCCCTGTAAAAGGAGGTAAATTGTTTCATTTTAAAGAGTATAAGGGGGTAAATTGCTATATTTTTTTCATAGGGAGGTAATATACTCATTTTCAATATCGCAAGGGGATAAATTGTTATTCATCCATAAAAAGAGTAGAGGGGTGTAAAAATTTTAGAAGGGAGGTTAATTTTTTTTTTGTTTTTTTTTTCCTTCATTTTTTTTGGGAAAAAAGTGAAAACATAAGATGGGTGTTTTTGTAATTTAAATAAAGTTTAAGTTAATAATTGCAATAATTTCCAAGGGAATTATTTGTAATTAACCCAAATATTTAAGAGAGAAGAATTTTGACAAGAGATGTGTACTTCTTTGATTCTTTATGTGATTTTGCCCCCCATTTCTTTGGTGCTCGTTTGGCTTTGCGGTTTGGTAGGTTATATCTGGGTTTTGAATGTAAATATTGGTATCATTTGACCCTCTTCTATATAATCTCTTTTGAAAATCAATTTTATCAAATAGCATTTTGATAACAGTAACTTTGAAAGTTAATTATAATTTGTATTTATATAGTCAACTATAAAATTGTGAATTCAACAATCACAATCACTTATTATAGAATCAATTATTCCAAATAAAAATTGTTTGAATGGTTCTCAAAACCGTCAATCTAATTGGCTCTTGATCACCTATTCTAATAGCTTTGACTTTAATGCTTTGGCCATTTTTAATTCTTTTGAGATTCTCATGTAGATATTTGTATCCAATGACCTATATAGATATGCAATTACCACATCTATGAGTTGCATTTGCAGTTGCTCAATTACTAATAAACTGATTAAAATCTTCTAAGTGTGGTTGCATCCACTATTGGTGAATACGTTCTTTTGGGCCACAAAGTCTAGCTTGTACCTTACAATGTCATTTTGTTCTCTTTGGTACAAACACCCATTTAGAGTCAACTAGCGTGATACCTTATGGTGTTCGAGTTATAGGTTCAAATACTTCACACTTATTTCGCGAGTCAAGCTCATCTTGTATTGCTTTCTTCCAACTTTCTCAATCATTTCGGTGTCGACATTCCTCCATAATTAGAAGATCATTTTCATTTTCTTCCATAGTTTCGATGGCTACAGAATATGCAAAAATCTTATTCATTTTAATTTCTTTTTGATACCAACCTAAACTCTTGTGAGCATAGTTAGTAGACATCTCATAATTGTCTTTGAGATCCTGCTCATTATATTTAGAGTTTTTAGATAAAATTGCTTCTGGAATTTATCCTCAGAGACATTACTAGTGGTCACATTAGTGTCATGATTAATTAAGACGACATGCTCATTTCTCTTTCGAGGATTTGCATCTTTAGAGCCAAGTGCTCTACCACGCTTTTTCGTATTTATGACTCAAATGCCTTTGATTGATTGAAAATCACTTAGGACTTCTAGACAAGCTGAAATATTTTCAGCTAGAATATTTAATTTTGTGACCCTTTTGGTATCTATAAAAGTATCTAATAGCTTATTTGCAACACTTTACAAATATATGATCTATTGAACTTTAAGTTTACTATAATTTGTTTGTGATCCATAAAAGACATAGATGTTGTTTTCCATGCAATGTCTTTCTTTTTAATCTCCTTATCTTCTCCTCCTAATCCTAGGATTATTGTCTCATCAAAATAATAATCAAGTACCTAACAATGAATTGATCACCGGTCATTGGTTCAAGGTACTTAATAATTGAGATAGAGTCAAAATCAATATAAATTCTCAGTCTCCTTATGGCCCCATTTTAGTTCGTTGAGGAGGATGTATTGGGACATACACCGTACAACCAATTACCTTTAAATGAGAAATATTTAGTTCTCTTCCGGAGATCAATTGTAATGAAGATGTAAGCGGTTGGTTTAAGACGAATTAGTATCATTGCATGCAGAACTGCATGCTCCCATGTCGATGAGGAAAATTTTGACCTCATCAACGAGGGCCAGCTATTAATTATAACCGCTTAATTAACGACTCTATCATGTCATTTTGATTATGTACATGAGCAACTGGATGCTCCAAAACTATCCCAATTGATTAACAATAATCATTAAAAGATTTAGAAGTAAATTCTCCTCAATTATCTAACCTGATCCTTTTAATGGGATAATCAGGAAAGTGAGCTCGTAATTTAATAATTTGGCTAAAAGCTTACATGTTACCAACGTGTTGATGCGTCAATTAACACCACAATATATTTAAATACTCCACATGACGGTATTATTGGCCCGCACATGTCTCATTGAATTTGATCAAGCAACATGGGAGATTCTATATTCACTTTTATTATCTATTCCAAGAGAACAAGCCGAACATATTAAATCACCTTTGATAAGGAACTTTCTGTCCTTCCGTAGGTATCCATGTGAATTTTCAATAATTTTATGCATCCTTGGTTAACCTGGGTGGTCAAGTCTATCATGTCATAAAGTAAAATTACTTTGATCAACTAACTTCGGGTTAGTGATAGTATGTGTTTTAATGGAGCTTATCAATGTGCCATATAAACCAAGTGTATATGTTCGCGTTCTTTCTAATACTTGCTTTTGGCCAATTTTATATGCTGTAAGGTACGGGTATTTGATACCATTCATGGTTTTAATATGAAAACCATTTTCTCGAATATCCTTAAAACTCAATAAGTTCCTTTGTGATTTACTAGAATAAAAGGCAACATTTATATGTAATCTTGTTCCTTCAGGTAACAAGACAATAGTTTTTCCGGAGCCTTCAATAAGATTATGAACGCTTGAAATAGTATTCACATTGATCTTGTCATTAACAAGTTTGAAAAAAAAGTCTTGTTTCTTAGAATTGTATGCATGGTGGCACTATCAACAGGACAATGCTCCTTGTCATTGAATATAAAGTAAGTGATATATATTACTAACAATAAGGAACATATAAGTTGCCATGTAATTGAAATGAATTATTATGACATGCATACATGGAATTAAATATATTAAAGTTTGGCTTAAATCTTAGGGTAAATTACAACAACTTTCTCTGAGGTTTGGCATAATTACGACTGCCCCTCATTATTTGAAAAATCATCAATATTCCCCTAATTTTAATGGTCGCCTAATTTTTTATAGTGAATTGACCAAAATAGCCTTGTGGACTAAGAATCATAATTTATTTTTTTTAAAAAATTCATTTTATTATTGACTAAGTGGATAATTTTTTTATATTTTTTTAATTTTTTTAGTGCTGATATGAAACATATTGTGGAGCTACTTTACTTCCTTGTAAAATATTTTGAGAAGTTTGGTAGGAATAGAACTAGCAAGAAAAGAAAAGAAGGGTTGATTGAAGGAATATTTCTTTTCTCTCCTACCATATTGAGGAACTAGCTTAAAAGGAAGAAGAGAAAGAGAAAAGCCGAACTTTTTACTGGAGAAAATTCTGAAATTCACATAGAAGCATGAATAGAAGACGAGGAGACAAGTAGACATTGTAGATCTGGCACCGGAATGGCAGTCGTTCAAGCCCCATTTTCTATTCCATGTGTTTTTCTAAATCTTTCTTCTTTGTGTTAGATCTAGCTAGCATGAACTAATTTACTTTTTAAACTTTTGGGGAGCCTAATTGAGACAATGTTTTGAGTATTTTACCACAATAATCTATAGTTTTGTTTTCATATGTCCACAAATTATTGTGCATGTATTTATAATTTGATAGTGTGATCATCTCTTAGATTTAATTAATTATGTTGATGAACTGGAAGAGAATTCGACATAGTGGACAGGGTAATTTGTGTTGTGGAATGAATAATATGTAGACATACATAGACATGATTCATCTGGTTGCAGAGGTTATTTTTATAGATTTTAATGCATTATTCTCACGAGTTTTAGACTGGGGGAATCCATGAATTCCTTGATAATAATAGATTTTGGTATAGCTTAGAAGAGTATATCGAATTAATTTGGGAAGAACCCCAGCATATGAAACACTTACTCGTTAGATTAATTTATTCATTCTGCATTCATTAGATCAATTAGGTGGACCTATAGCCTTAACATCTCATTAACTCTTGAATTTTCTGTAATATATTCGTTTGCCGTACTCTTTTCAATTTGTTTTTCATAATAGTAAGTTATCACTTGATTTACGATCGTCCAAATAATCAAAGATTATGTATAGTTTTGGTACTTATTTCATTTAAATCCTCGTGAGATTGATGTTTATTCTACTACTTGATAGCTAGTGCACTTGCTAGTGGTATATATACCTATTTTGGCAATCACCTATTTCTGGAGGTATTTTAGCTGATTACTTATTTCAGGAAGCAATGAAATTTTATAGAACACGTAAAGTTCAGAAGATAAAATCAAAAACTTTTTGTCTACTTCTGAAGGCAATATTAATTATAATAAAAATTTAGCTTATATAAGTCCACTTTAGGAAACAACCAAATGTATAAAATACGATTATTCATTTCTCAGTATTAAATAATCAAGAACATAAGTAATTATGATATTGTAGAAGTAAACAAATAAAGAATAAGAATTATACGTAACAATTGACATTCTACCTTGATCGAGCGTAACGTCGTGCTGATAATATGTTATAAATTTAGAGAAATTCTACGAGCATGATTGTGTTGTGGATTGAAATTAAGTGGGAATGGAATGAACTTAGAATATAATAAAGAAGATAAATCATATTTGAATAGCATTCCTATGATTGGTACATACGTAAATTAAAAGGTAATAGAATTATCATTCTTTAATTCCTTAGTTGATTCCATTAATATAATTGATAATTAGAAAACAAAGATAAGTGATGAAATAAAATTATTTCTATGTCAAATTTGCTCTAATATTTTTTAAAAAAATTATTTATTTATATTTTATCAAGATAGCAGCAACTATCCTAAAGCTCGACAAGGAAAACTTCATAAAGCTTGTTGAGTTGAGCTTAGAGGGATCTGTAAAGATTGGATGGGATAATACCCTAAAAGATACCAAAACCAGCATCCTTGCCAGAGATTCGAAAGGCGCGGTAGCAGACCGGTTAGGAAGGCTTATCAAGATATACTTCACCGGAGATGGATACTTCAAAGGAAGTAGAGCAGAAAAGGCTAGAGAATATGCACAAGCTCTCTTCGGCCTTGAATTATGAAGTATATGCGCAGTAGATGAATATATCTATTAGTTCCGCACGTATTTCTTCCAAAGTGGAGTAGCAACGGAACTAGCAGCTCCAATGTTCTTTGCAAAAATGTGCAGTCCAATGAAAGTTTCAAAGACTGCAATTGTTGGACCTGCGGAACAAAAGGAAAAACTTGGTGAATTACAAAAATTTGAAGCCACGGAGGACATCTTGGATGCAGTCTACTATGGTGATTTTGCACCCATTTACCAATTCAAAGACCTTCCGTCAGACGAAAGTGTCTATGAGGAAGAAGTAGAGTCTGATTCAGATGGATCTTCAACCGAGTCAGAATAATTATAATGAGGGAGATAGGCTTCAAACCTCCAAAAGTCTGTCGAGATTCTTTTCCAGAATGACGGTGTCTAACAAAACTATGGAAGGAATCATGCAACAAGATTCCAACCTCAGCCCATACGATGGATTTAGGATTGGAAAAATTGGAAAAATCCTAAACCGGATAGGACTGAACCAAAGAAAGCATCACATAATCTACAAAGTATGTTCAGGTGAGTTTGCTATACCTATGGAACTTACTGGTAATGTGATGGAGATGCAATTAATTCCTAAAGAATAAATTCTTGAAGAATTAAGTAAGCTTAGAGAAGAAGTAGCTGTTACTATGAAATGAATTTACATAGGAACTATTGAAGTAGTAATAAAAGCAACTTTTAAAGAAGGAATTGATTCAGAAATACATTTATCTATAATGGATAAAAGAATCAATAACCTAAGAGGTGGTTGTCTTAGAACAATAATAGGTAATTTGTATACAGAAAAATTAATGTTTGACAATCATCCTAGGATTGCATTCAACCTAACAGACCAAGATTTTAGTAGAGTCTTAATCCTTCATCAAGATTTTAAAAGAAAAGATCTAATGAAGGAAGGAAATAGACCGTATTCTATAACTTATAGAATTGCATATACCCTTTCCAATACGCATCATTCAGATTTGTTTCTTAGGAAAGAGTATATTGAGATTCCTAGAATTTTCAAGAAATTTACCAAGGTAATGACACCAGATCTTATTAGGATACCTAGAATAGGTGGTGTTGATATCATCATAAAAGACCACCCAGTTTTAGAGAGAACACTTAGCTCTAGAATTGAGTTTAGTAGTCGAATGTCCTTTTCGGAAGATAGGATCACAGGCTACAAAGGAAGGATAAAGAGTTATTAAAATCTTTACTCTTCAAGAGGTTAGGGTAGATAGTAAAACTTAGATGCTTTGAAGGATGGAAGGAAATACAAGTAATATTCGACATCACCAAGAAAGAAAACTTTTTCCCTTGTGATTACTTATATCATTTGTAGTAACCTGTTGTTGGAAAATATGAAGGAATGTTAGAAATAGCAGGCCATGAAATTCTAGTTGCAGGACGAGAAAATGGGTGTATGACTTTGGAGTTAAGTTTCCTCGAAGATCATAAACCATGGGAAAGGAAAGGTAACGGAATGGAATTCAATCTTGATGGTGTTACCATGAAGATTGAATGACAAGTCCCTTTTCTATATACATATCTGTTGTTATGTTGTATGATCAATATAAGATAGAATATTCGCAACTTATATTGATCAGGATTAGGAATTTGTATGGCAAAGCCTAGAGTTTTCTCTAAAGAAGCAAGGGAAACCTTACCCGTTATTGTAGGAAGGGATTTTTCACAAAAAATTCTAATACTCAATAAGGGAATACAAGAAGCCAAGATCATGATCGGAGGAGCATTCGGATTGTCCTGATTTAGGGTAAAAACACCTCCTATTTACTTTCATGATACAGGTGCTGATATCTCGCTGGGTAACAATTTCATCTAAACATTTGCAAGATATATATAAGATAATCAAAGGAATCTGTTAATCTTTACTACTAACTGTGGTAGTGAGGTACAAGTGTTGCAAAGAGAAAAGGCATTTAATAGGATAATACCAATAAATTTTTGTAGTAAACGTGGTGATTTTGATGCCAGATTAACTCATCCAAAAATGCAGGATAAGAGAAAATTTGGTAAGTTCCTTTTGTCTTTCAGGCAACAGGGACTCATACACAGTGATAGCTTCTATAAGGAATCCGAGGAGGAAATCATGAACCTTAAAGAAGAACTATTGGTAATGAAATCGCTAGATATCAGCGAGGAAAGCAGGCTTTCGCTTGAGAATGTTAAGAGGATCATCCAGAGCAACTTCAGTGAAAACCCTCTAACATGGTGGGATAGGAACAAGATCGAAGCTACTCTAAAGCTCAAGGAAGAATGCAAGTACGAGTACATTCGATACAAACCTATCTAGATGAACATGAAAGACAAGAAAGATATGCAGATGATTATCAAAGAGCATATCAGTCTTGGACTCATCGAGCCTGGAATCTCTACTTACAACAGCCCTGAATTTCTGGTAAGAAACCATGGTGAGATTAAGAGAGGTAAACCTAGATTGGTAATTAACTATCAAGGCATTAATAAAATATTAGAGTTTGATGGTTATTACATTCCTAGTAAAGAACACTTAATTGATTGCATTAAAGGGCCAAAAGTATTTTCTAAATTTGATTGCAAATCTGGATTTTATCAGATTAAGATGGAGAGTGAATCAAAGAAATTTACTGCATTCTCCACACCATAGGGACAATATATTTGGAATGTGCTTTCAATGGGTTTAGCTAATGCACCCCAAATATTCCAAAGAAAGATGGATAATCTTTTTAAAGATTATTTCGAATTCATGTTTGTCTATATTGACGACATATTAATTGCATCTAACAATATGAAAGAACATATTCAACATCTTGAAATATTTTCTGATACATACCATAAAGAAGGTTTAGTACTTTTTGAGAAGAAAGCTACTATTGTTGCAATTAAATCGAATTTCTAGGAATCTTATTGACAAAATAGGGATTGAGTTACAGGGCCATATTATGGAGAAAATCCACAATTTTTCAGACGTACACAAGGACAAGAAGCATTTGCAGAGCTTCTTGGGAGTTGTTAATTGCAAGTATCTTCATTAAGGATCTTGCAAGATACAAGAAGAATTTTCGACCACTTTTGAAAGAAACAGAAAGTTCAAAGTGGAAATGGAAAGAAATCCACACAAAAATGGTTCGTGAGCTTAAACAGGTTTGCAGTAACCTGCCAAAGCTTGCTATACCACAAGACGGGGATGAATTAGTAGTCTACACAGACGCCAATGACGACAGATGGGCAACAGTGCTCATGAAGAAGACAACTACAGGAGAATAACCTTGTAGATACACAGGAGGGTTGTTCTCAAAACAACAAGCCAAAGTTTGGCATATTAACGAGAAAGAATTCTTTGCGGTTTGAAAGGCTTTTAAGAAATGGCCTTTATTTTTACTTGCTAAAGAATTATTTTAAAAGTTGATAATACTAATGTCAATGCTTTCTTAAAAAATTAAATTAGAATCGAAAATAGAGAAAGTTTGTATTATCAGATGGCAAGCTGAATGCCAATATTATTGTTATAATATTGTCATTATAAAATCTCATTAAAATGTTCTTGCAAATTTCCTGACGAGATATGGAGGCATTTGAAGCAAACTCCATCATATTGAGACTCAGACACCTTCAAGAAAATCTCGAGGAGCTTGACAGAAAGTTCGGACAGTAAGCGGTTAATGCCCAAATTGCCGAACAAATCCAAAGAGCTGATCTAGACGCAGTCTAGGTCGCAATAAGAAGTTCCTTATTAGCATCCACATCGCTATGGAATGACTTATGAGAACCAATTCGAAAGGCATCACCTTCAGGGATGACTCACGAGTTGAGGGAGCATGACCTTAAACATGCCTTTAGAGTACAGGGCTCTAGACTTGTAGTGTCGGCTTCGAGTACCAATTGCACAAGGCCATCACCAGACTCTGGTGAAACGACATCAATTGAATCACAGGAAGTTCAATCTCCTCTAGGTTCAAGTCAACCCAGCACCTCTAAGGTTAAAGAGGGAAAGAATAGCCTTAGGCCAATGACATGCATTTGTAAGGTTAATACTAACGAATTGATACTTCTTCTGCTTGGCAGGAATATCAGCGCATGTGGAAAAAGTTAATTTCTTGCAAAGGAGTAAACCCAGGCAAGACCATTATCGAAACATGTGAAAAATATAATAAAGTTAGATGTTAGGAAGGTCGAAACCAGAAAATGTCCGACAATGGTATGATTTTGGAGCTCTTGCTTCAATTCATACTATGATACCAAGTTTTCCGAAAATTTCAAAACTTTCGGAATGGATTAGTGGGGTGGTCTTTGATTCATGGCAAAACAACCCCCACCTAAAAAGAGGCAACGTTCTAGAGATAAAATTCGTATTAGTTACTCCAGAAACAGCAGGAAAAGGGTCTCACCCAACATTTTATTTCATAAAGTTGAAGAGGCTAGACATGGTGGCTTTCAATAAAATCAAAGCTGCCTCAGGAGAACCTCCCCTAGTATCAGCCATCAATGAAGATAGTGTCTCTACCAGAAGAACTTGGGGATTATGGGTCTGTCTCATTGAGATGGACAAAGTTAAGTATCCATTGAAAATTTTCTCCAACAAAGTGAATGGATCATTCCTGTTAAATTCCATGACAGGAAAAAATACTGAGTTCGCAGAGAGCTTATTTGAGAAGAAAAGAATGTTAATCTGGGAGAATAAGCTGTCTACGACTGAAGCTACAAGGATCAAGACGTGCAACATGTTGCATTGTGGGCAATAGCATAACCATTTATGCCCTTGTTGTGAAAAGCAAGAGAAGTCCCTGTTCGGGACAAAAGTTCGGGAAACACAAAATAAACCCGAACCAGACTAGGACAAAGGAAAAAGAAAAATCTTTACAAAAAGAAGTAAAAATTAGAAAATGTAAAAAAGTAAGGATAGGACTGTCGGCAGAAAACGATAAAGGCCAATAGTCAGCAAAGCAAGAAAACCAGTTGGAAATCACATAACCGATAAGCCATTATGACCAACAGTTGGAAAGGATGAGGCAATAACGAACGCAATGACGTTAATCGAAAGAGACAAGATAATGACGAAGGCAATGACGTCATTAAAAAATAAGTTTGGAGTCCGAGTTTGAAGTCCGCGGACGCCTATAAATAAAGAGGCAATGAAGCATAAGGGGATCATCAGAAAACTTCTCCTACTCTTCAAAGCATTAGAATTTTGAGTCTTTTCAATCTTTGTAGCATTTTAATCTTTTAGTTTATGGGGGTTTCCCCAACGAGTCAAGTCCTTTATAATATGAGAGGCTAAACAGTTGTCTTCTCCAACGAAGGAATAATATTTATGTAATATTCTCTATATTTCTTCAATAAAAAGTTAGGCTTCTGTTCAACCTGTTTGTTAAAATTCTATCAAGTCCTGTATTGAAATCTCTTTTACGCCCTAAGGTAGGAAATGAAATAGGTCTGTGCTGTTTTGTTACTGAATGAGCCAAGTACCTGCGAACCATCAACTGCGGTTGTGTGGTTGGAAGAAGTCCGTAAAATCGATGACTTAGAATACTTGGAAACAAAGTGGTCAAAGCAAGCTATGAATTTATGGGGTCTTAATTTATTTCAGAAGCATGTTGGCCATTTTAAGTGCATAAAAATGGGTTGACCTCCTTGCTTCTCTCATGTACACGTAAGCTATTTTCTTTGAAAGGGTATATTGGCCATACAATAGGCTGAATGACCAGATTTACGCTAAATTAAAAGATAAATGACTAAATCTACTATTGTCAAAGTTAGAGGACCAAAATTAATCCGTGACAAAGATAAAGGACTAAAGTTATCTTTATCCTATATATGCTATGTAAATCATTATATTTCTACATATGTATTTTTATGCGCATGTAATTCTAACTCTTTTTCAGGAAAAAATAAAGGAAAAAAAAATCAACATGATTGGTTGAATTTTTTTTTCTTCTTTTATATATTTTAATTTAATCGAAACTTTTGTACGTATAAATGTGTTAAGTTAATAATAAATATAGAGGTTATTTCAATAAAATATTAGAATTAAATTTTTAACATTTTATTTTTTGTAGAAAAACTTATAAAATTTTACTTTTGAACTTTGAGATATTAATACAATATATTCGGAACTATACAAATTCACATAAATATCATATTTTGAATTTTTAATTCTATAAATGAATAGCGAGCAGTATGATTTGTAAGCTGTCACAATAAATAACAACCTATTTTTTATTTTTTTTTATCAAAACGTAATAGTTATTCCCTACTTATATATTTTAATTTGTTTTTTTTTTTAAATTTTTGCACACTTTATCTTTTTTATTATTATGGTTTTTCTTTTCTCTTGCTACCTTATTTTATTATTATGGTTTTTTTATTATTATTTTATTCAGATGCATGATAAATTTTTATTGTCATAAATGTTGATTTATTTTTGTTTAATTCATTCTTTAAAGATTTCTTTACGTCGATGGAAGTGTTTGAAATTTTACATTTTTCTTTTTTTTTTTTTTTACCATTTCAATTGCCTTTTCTTATTATAGCTCAATAAAAATAAGTTTCTATTCTTGCTTGATATTATACCTTTTTTAAATAATTAAGATCATTTTAGATTTATGCATTTAAAGTGATTTTTTTATGGAAGATAATTAAGTTATATAATACAAATAATATATTTGACTAATTCTTTTTTTTAATATTTTTTATATATTGTTGAAATATATGTAAGAAATGATCTATATCTTTAATAAAATGTCATAATTGTGTGAAAGTAATCCTCATATAATATATTAATTCTTTTTTTTAATATTTTTTATATATTGTTGAAATATATGTAAGAAATGATCTATATCTTTAATAAAATGTCATAATATAATTAAAGTCATCCTCATATAATACAAATTTTGGTAAGTAAATATTGTATATGTAGGAAAATATCTTTGACAATAATAATAAAAATAGATTAAAAATTCAAAACATTTAATTTAAAATGAAAATTTTATTCTACGCAAAAAAATTCTTTATAGCACAATATATAATAATAATAAAAATATTTAATTTAAAATATATATATATATATATATATATATATATATAAAATCGTGCATAGCATGAAGTCTATGCTAATATATGTTTATATAAAAAATATTATAATTTATATGGTAATGAACTTATACGAACAGTATAAATACATTACACTCAAATGAAAATTCATACATCTCCCCTTCCTATTATGTCAACACGTAAAGTTGGTTTGGTACTATTCCTTCGATCCCCTTTTTCCGCCCAATCTTCATTACAAAATTGTCCAAATCTTACATTGTATTTAGGGAAAATTTTGAGTTCGTATCAAATCCGATTTTTTCCCAAATTATTTATTCAGGCTGATGAATTGTCACGATGATAAAATATTAGGAAAAGTTTATCAAGTGATGATTTTAAAATTATCGTAAAAAATATATATTAAATTATAATGATTTTGATCTTGTCGTTATATAATTATTAATAATAGAAATTGTCTAGTAAACTATCACAGTAGATAATTAACGATATCTTTAGTGACAATTTTATGTGCTATTTTTTGTTTTTTGTTTTTTGTTTCTTGTTTTTTTTTGGACTAATTGTTGTTAATAATAACTTTTATAAAATAATAATCACTATAAAATTATGAAACTCTTTACAAAATAATAGTCATTATTAACATTATAACATTCATAATATCAAAATAAGAATTCTTGTAACCAATATTAATTAAAATTGTTGCACTCTCTCTCTCTTTTTGATGGTTATTTTCTGTTTTCTTGTATTGTATATTTCTCAATTAACTAGTAAAAATTTACATTAATTTCAAATAATTTATCAGTCAAAGACAAATATTATAATATTATGATCATGTAATTAGTTGAGTATGGCTTACTTTAATTTAGAGGGTGTTTGATTAAGCTTATTTGAAATATCTTCTAAGATCTTACATAATATAAGCTGTTTTAAGAATTTAAAAATATTGAATCTTATTTTACAATAAGCTCGTTAAGTGTCAGAAAATATTAGCATGTTTGATATAATAAACTCTTCATATTAAAATAAGGATTAAATTCATTTCGTACCTCTCAATTATGCATTTTATCCTATTTACACCCCTAAAGTATGAAAGGTAACAAAGACACCCCTAACAAAATAATTCGGCATTGATGATGCGTGCCGTTTTAGCACGAGTCCAACCAAATCCGGCTTAGGCGTTGGGCCTGGATTATTTAAAATAGTTTTCAGAAGAAAGAGACCTGCAAAATAAAACGTTAGCACTCTGATGCCCAAGTTAGTACTGGATTTGAAGAATAATAATTCGAAATAATAAAAAGCGTTGAAAGAATGAGATGTAATGATAATAAAAAAAAAATAGAAACAAATCGTATATATGAAAGCGAGTGGAAGCGAGGCAGAGTAACAACCAAGGTTCTATGTGGCGAAGGTGCCCCTCTGCCTAGGGATGAGTCTCTTATTTGTAGAAGAGTGTCCTCCTTGGCCGTAGAATTAATAGTGCTCCCTATTCTTGAGGAAAATGGTTAGAATTAGTTAACATAAAACTCGATCAGATCCTATTTTTTTAGGGATTATTCTAGTTAATTGAACGAGGATAGGAGTCATAGGCGGAAGAGGACTCCCAGCCCGCAAGGAGTCTATTGGATGTCAAAGTCCGATTTCTCCGGAGAGGCCTTCCTGTCATGCGTACTCCTTGTCAGCTAGGAGGGCCTACATGGAGAGGCCACATGCGTGCCACACAAACCTCAAGGAGTGATGTGTGTATGAGGACTGGGCCAGCTACAGGCGTTTTGGCCAAGTGTGTTGGGCCGTGCTCCGTGGGATTCTCCCATTATGTAACCATGCATAGGGGTTAGAGTGTTAGGCTCTTCAACTTATTCTTGGGTTTCTTTGCCCTTTACAAGCATGTCATCTACATATACTCTACGTTTCTTCCAAGTTGTGGCTGAAATATTTTGTCCACCAAGCGTTGGTAGGTGGCTCTGGCGTTCTTTAGGCCAAATGGCATGGCCACGTAGAAAAAACTTCCAGCAGATGTAATGAAGCTAACTTTTTTGCAGTCTTTGAAAGCCAATATTATTTGGTGGTATCCTTGGGAAGCGTCCGTCATGCTTAAGAGTCCACATCCAAAGGTTGAGTCTTCGAGTTAATCGATTCGAGGAAAGGGGATAAAAATTCTTAGGGCATACTTTGTTGAGATCTCTGAAAACAATGTACATTCGTCATTTTTCTCCAGGTTTGGACACTAACACCATGTTAGATAGCCATTCGGGCAATTGTATTTCCTCAATATGTCCAGCTGCCAATAATTTGTCTACCTCCACCTAGATGATCTTGTCCTTCTCAGGCCCAAAATGACTCTTCTTTTGCTTTACTAGTTTCATGTGAGGATCAATGTTCAGGTGGTGTGTTATGATATTAGAGTCGATCCCTTCTAAGTCTTGAGGTGTCCATGCGAAGATGTCTACTTTACGGCGTAGCATTCAATTATCTCTCTGTGTATTGCACCCTCTAGTTGAGAACCAATGCGTGGTGAATCTTTCTGGATCTCCAAGTACAATCTCAATATTCATTAGTTCTTCCATTGGCTGGACCTTGGAAAGTGTCTTCTCATTTTCACTATTTTCGACGTTGCCTTTTTCATGTTTGTTGGGAGGTGTCTCCTTATCGTGTTGGCTGGAGGGCACCTCCCTGTCATGCTTGCTAGATGGTGTCCCCTTGGATCTTTGTTCCTGGTTCTCTTTTGTCTTTTGTGTACTGATTCCACATAACATTTACGAGATTGGAAGGGGTCCCCTTATATTTCTCCTACTCCTCCTGACGTAGGAAATTTGATCTTCATGTAGTAAGTGAATATTATTGCTTGGAAGGCATTGAGGGTGGGCCTGCCCAGATGACTTGTATGCCGAGGGAGTATCCACCATTAGGAATCTTAGCCGGCACGTTCTTCGAGTAGCACTGGTGCCTAAAGTTACAGGGAGTGAGTACAAATCCGTAAAGGGAGGTGTTCACTGTTTTCAGAGGGGTGTCTCCTAGCTACATTTGGTCGTAGGCCTCTCCAAATAATATGTCCGCGAAGCTTCCCGAGTCTTCGAAGATGCGCCCTACTTCATAATTGGCCAATAACTCGATGCTGACTAGAGCATCATTGCGAGGGCTTTTAGGACCCAAACTGGATGATGGGGGCATCCTCCATTGTACTAACATCCCAGACTTCCTTTATGGCCACACCGTGTGCTTTTCTAACTCGTGCTTTTCTGGCATGGCGGGAGTCACCTCCTTGTGGTCCTGCAACAAACCTTTCGTATGACCCCCTTCTTACGAGGGTCATTGGCTTCAGGCTTTCCTTTAAGGATATTTCTACGTTCTTCGTTGAGTGAAGATTCCGGAGGGGAGATCTTCGCTTCTTTTCTTTTTCTCGCTTGTTTTTTGATACAGGGCCCCGTTCCCTGGGCTTTTTCCCAATAGACATACTGTAGGAGGTACTCATTTTGGATGAGCCTTTCTATTCTTTAAGTGCTGGTATTCTTTACTATTATGGCCATAATCATTGTGAAATCGACAAAACTTGTTAGATTTTGAACGTTGAGGCTGCTCCCTCCATGATTGGGGACGGGTGAGCAAGCCTTTTCCTTCGACTGCCATGAGGGCCTGGGTAACGGCTAGGATCATGTGGAAGGGTTCCTTCTTGTCCTTGAATTTGATGCATTGTTTCTTGAAGGGGGTCTCCTCCCTGACATCTTTCTTCTTTTCCCCCCGACTCTCCTATTTGGCAGTTTGGGCGTCTTCCATGTTAATATATTTGGCTGCGCGAGCCAAGAGGACATCGAATTTGAAGACGGGGTTCTTTGGCCAGGGGCCTTGCAAGAAGGCGTTGGCCTTCACTTCTTGTGTGGCGGAGGGTACCTTTAAGACTGCAACGTTGATTCTTTGCAAGTACTCTCTCAACGACTCATTATCACTTTATGCATGGCGAAGAGGCTGAGCTTCGTTATCCTAAGCTTCTACTACTAGCGAACTGGTGCAGGAACAAAGATCTGAACTCCAGGAAGCTCCCTATTGCTCCAGGGGGCAGTTGGTTAAACCATTGTTGCGCAGCCTTGGCGAAGGTACGAAGACTCGACACTTGATCCCGCCTGTATACCTGTGTAGTAAAGCTACATTCTCAAAATGCGAGAGGTGTTCTTGGGGGTCAATAGACCTATCATATTCGGCGATGGCAGGGGTACGACAGCTTGCAAAGAGCTCGTTTACCATCATAGTGTCTGTGAAAGGGACACCCTTTTGTTCTTCTCCCGAAATCCCTATTATTTGGTGTTGCACGTCCTGGAAGCTCTTTTGAAGGTACTCCGATTGATCCAGCCACTATTGGAGAACCTCTGGGGGAGTGACGGGAGGGAGCCCTTATGCCATAATGGGTGGGCCCCGTGCCATAGTGACTCCCTATTTTTTGGGGGCTTCTTTCCACTCCTAACTGCAAGGTACTTGATTCCAGGATAGGGACTGAGCGAGCAGGCACCATACATCGCTATTTGTTCCTGAACGGCCGCTGCGACTACTTGTTGGATTGCGCTCAGCAAGGCTGGGGAAAGTTCGCCTGATGTAGTATTCGAGAAGGTACTTTGCCTTGGAGGGTCAACCAATGATTCTGTTACCCAAGGAGGCAGTATTGGTGTCGGGAAGGATGGGACGGACCCTCCTACTGGTGTTAGGGAGGCTCCCGCAACAACCTGCAAAGGCTGATTACTGTTGGGTGCCTCCACGATTTTCTGCATGTTAGTAGGATTGTTGGGGGTCTCCATGGTATTTCACGCCTTTAACTCAAATTTTTCGTAGATGGCGGCAATTGATGTGTGCCGTTTTAGCACGATTCCAACGAAGTCCGGCTTAGGCGTTGGGCCCGGAATATTTAAAATAGTATTCGAAAGAAAGAGACCTGCAAAATAAAATATTAGCACTCCGACGCCCAAGTTAGTACTGAATTTGAAGAATAATAATTCATAATAATGAAAAAGCACTAAAAGAATGAGATGTAATGATAAAAAAACAAAAACAAATTGTATATATGAATGTGAGTGGATGCAAGGCACAGTAGCAACCAAGGTTCTATGTGGTGAAGGTGCCCCTCCGTCTGGGGATGAGTCTCTTATTTATAGAAGAGTGTCCTCCTTGGCCGTAGAACTAATAGTGCTCCCTATTCTTGAGGAAAATGGATAGAATTAGTTAAGATAAAGCTCGATCGGGTCCCATCTTTTAAGGGATTATTAGAGTTATTTGAATGAGGAGGGGAGTCCTAGGCGAAGGAGGACTCCCAGCCCGCAAGGAGTCTGCTGGATGTCAGAGTCCGATTTCTTGGGGGAGGCCTTCCTGTCATGCGTACTCCTTGTCAGCCAGGAGGACTTACGTGGAGAGCCCATGTGTGTTCCACGCAAGCCTCAAGGAGTGACGTGTGTATGAGGACTGGGCCAGTTACGAGCATTTGGGCCGAGCGCGTTTGGCCGTGCGCAGTAGGCTTCTCCCATTATCGTGACCATGTACAGGGGTTGGAGTGTTGGGCTCTTCAACTTTTTCGTGGGCCAAAATCCGTTGGGCCACACCCATCAAATAGGACAAAAACACCCTTCTCACTTACCCCCTATACATTTTATTTTACTTTCTAAACATCTTTTATTAAAATATCTCCCCCAAACTATTTTTAGTGATTTAAAATTTTAGTCACATTTTATGTTAAAAATAATATTTGTAATTTTTTACAAATTATGGAACACAAAAATATTTACAAGCTCATATGCAAATATATTTTACAAAGTAAATAAGTTATGTTAAAAAATACATGTAAACATATGTGTCAATACATAATGTATATCATATTATAGAAAATGAATGTTATATAACTTATAATTTTTTATTCAATCACATGTCCACATAATAAAAATATATCATATTATTGCTTAAGAAAATATATTATATTATAATTTATATTAATGATGCGTTCAAAAAATGCACGGGTCCAATTGATATGAATTATGCTCAAAGCTTAGGCCGAAACAATTGCAAATCGTAAAGGGGGGGACCTGCAAAAAAAACATTAGCACTCCGATGTCCAAGTTAGTATTGGATTTCAAATTGAATAAATCCAAAAAGTAAAAAGATATAATTGAAATTGGGATATGATGAATAATGTTGGTAAAAAAAATACAAGAACACGTGATAATGTACTTGTAGAATGCTTAAAGATTGTTTAGAGAGTGTGAGAGGTAATTTAGAGAGTAAGAGAAGTGTGAGGGACGTGAGGGGGACGTCCAGAAAGTGACAGAGATGTCAAGAAGGTCTTAGGAAGTGCCCTCATCATGGAAGAGTATGCATGTTTCCTCCATTTTCGAAAAAAGTGGATGAATGCCTTGTGGATAGGCCATAATTTGTTCTTATCTTCTATTAATATTATTGTTGAATACTTATCTCCGAATTTGGAGGGACCCTTCATCAGCAAGATCTCCTAACTGCTAAGGAGTCCAAGCTGCCAAGCAGTCCAGGACTTTAAGAGGACCTCCCTCGCCTGCAAGGAGTCCTAGTCGTCAGGGGGTGTCCTCCTTGCTAGGGACTCCTTCCTTACTTTTTCTTGGTAGACCCCTCACCTATGAGGAGTCTCAACAACTAGGGGGGTCCTCCTAGGGCTGATGTGGTCCAATGTGACTGTTGACCTTGGGGTTGACGAGATGCACATGGGAGACTAGGCTGCCACGTGTGTCGGTCTTTGGGCTGAATATTTATCGGGCTTTGATCATGGTCCGAGTAGGGGGATGTCTTGGGTCTCCTCCCTTTGCCAATCTGTTTTCTAGGGGCACCCGCCAAGGCTGCCTGCCAATCTGTTTTCTGGGGGTACCCACTAAAGTCGCCTACTAGGTTCTCTTGGGCCTCTTAGGATGTTGAGGGCCTCTCGTTTCTTTCTGCTTTCTGGATCGCCTGAGCCTCTTTGGGCCAGGCTGTTTTTATGCACATCAATTATAAAGTTGCATATTTTACAGGATATATATTCACATATATGTTTGATGTAATATATTAAATTTTTTTTAACAATTTATTTTTAAAAGAAAAATTCAATATATATAACAACACAAGAAAAGTTTATGTAAACTTTTTAACAATTATGTAAAAAATATTAGAATTATAAATTTATAGAGTTTATACAAATTCTTTGTTGGGAATGACTAATTTCTATCATTTGGAACTCCTAAATCACCCTCCTAAATAGTCGATTTTTGCTCCTAATTTTGATATATCCATTGATAAATGTGTGGCTGGTATAGAGTCCTTATTTTTTCAGCCACCAACTAATGCATCTATAAATAGGCTCAAGCTCCTTTCATTTGAACACACCAAAATTCGAGAGCACCTTTTCTGCTTTCTTTCTCTCCTTCTCATCTGAGTGTTGATTTATTCGTTGTTCCAAACTTTCTTCCACGAGTACATGTGTAAGAGAAATATAACTGTATTAACCTTGGAGAACGATTGGTTTATACTATTTGCACCACGGTAGTACCGAAATTTCTCTTTCAAGACAGTGATTTTCCACGGCACACTTTTATTTTCCAACAATTGAAAGCGAAATTATTCTTATAATGGTTGTTCCAATTGCTAAAACATTCCCTAACCTCTCCAAGCTAGAGCCACTTGATGGGACCATCTACAAACGATAGTCACCAAAGTTGCTCATATTTTTCAAACAATTGGAAATGGACTATGTGCTGTTCCAGAATCCACTGGAAAATCCAGCAGAAATCTCCACCCTTGCCATTATTGCAGCAGCGATCCCCGCAGGAGGGACGACCACAAAATCTGAGGATGAGGCAAAATTAAAATACGACAGAGACAATAAAACAGTGAGAGGTCACCTACATAATCAAATGAATAATTCTCTGTTCGATTTATTCGTCAACTATAGGAGTGCGAAAGAAATCTGGAGTACAATGGAGATAAGATACGCAGGTGATGACGCTGGAAGGAAAAAGTACATCATCGTTAAATGGGTTCAATTTCAAATGGTCGATGAGAAGCCTATAATGGACCAAATCCATGAGTACGAGAACCTAGTGACTGAAGTGCTGAGCGAGGGCATGAAAAAGTGTGAAATTTTACAAGTCAATGTACTACTGGAAAAATTCCCTCCTACTTGGAATGAATATCGCAACAACTTGAAACACAAGAAAAGGGATCTAACCCTCCAAGAATTAATCAGCCATATGAGAATGGAAAAAGCAAATCGCCTAATAGATAAGGAAACTTCTCTCTCTTCTCTTTCAGTTAAAGCTAACTTTGTAAAGTTTATTGGATCTAAAAACAAGTTTCACCAGAATAAAGGAAAAGTTTTTCAAAAGAACAATCAACACAAGACATTTAAAGGACATGATGGCAAGATCCAAAAGAACAAAATATCGTGCTACTACTGTGGGAAACTAGGACACAAAGCGTACCAGTGCTACCAAAGAAAAGATCAACAGAAGGCAAACCAAAAACTAATTACTAAATCTACTCCACAAGTCAACCTAGCTGAAAATGACGAGATCAACACTGCAGTGGTTGTGGAAGCCAACCTTGTAGAGAACGAAGAAGACTAGATACTAGACACTGGTGCATCCAGGCATTTCTTCTCCAACAAAGCCCTATTCTATGAACTTAGTAACCTAACGGACGGTGAGTGTGTCTTCATGGGGAATTCTACAATTGTCGGAGTCTTGGGTAAAGGAAAGATCTTCCTTAAACTTACTTCTGGCAAAACACTTGCTTTGAATGACATATTATATGTGCATTCTTTATGTAGAAATCTAGTTTCTGGTAGTTTATTGAATAAAGCTGGGTTGAAAATTGTGCTAGAATCTAATAAGGTTATAATTACTAGAAATAATTACTTTGTAGGAAAGGGATATTTATCTTATGAGTTATTTTTCCTGAACACTGTTTCTATTGCCATTAAAAAAAAAAATTCAGTTATGCTTATTTGATGGAATCTATTGATATTTGACATGGTAGATTAGGACATGTGAACTATTCCTCTATTAAAAGGTTGAAAACTATGAATCTTATAAATGTTTCTGACACAGATGGATACTCTAAATGTAGAGTCTGTGTAGCGGCAAAATACATAAAGAAACCTTTTAAACCCATCACTTCTAGAAGTACGGAATTGCTAGAATTAATCCACTCGAATCTAGTTGATTTCAAAAACACATTAAGCAAGAGTGGTAAAAAATATTATATCTCCTTCGTTGATGATTTTTCTAGATACACTAGGATTTATCTATTAAAATCAAAAGATAAGGCTGCTGAAATATTTTTGAAATTTAAGGCTGAAGTTGAAAATCAATTAGATAAGATGATCAAAATACTTATATCTGATAGAGGTGGATAATACAACATTAAATTTTTAAAAGAATTTTATGAGATTAATGAAATAATCCATGAAATGTCTGCACTTTATATACCTCAACAAAATGGCATAGCAGAACCAAAAAAATAGAACTCTGAAAGAAATGATGAATGCTATGCTTTTAAGCTCAGATATGCCTGATAATATGTGGGGGAAGTAGCTTTATCTGCGTGCTATATCCTTAATAGAGTCCGACATAAAAAATTAAATAAAACCCCTTATGAATTATGGAAAGGGTTCGCTCCTAACTTTAAACTTCTTAAGGTATGGAGGTGTCTAGCTAAGGTAGCATATCCAGAATTTAAAAAAACAAACATAGGGGACCTATAACATTTGACTGTGTATTTATTGGATACGCCGAAAATAGTCCCGCATATAAATTCATGTGTTTAAATGATAACTCTTTTTGTGAATCAAGAGATGCTGAATTTTTTGAACTAGTTTTTCCATTAATTAAAACTTCTAGAACGGACATAGTCTCTTCAAGCAATAAACCTTTGTTAACTTCCTCTAATTCTATTGTAAATAAACCTAGAAATAAAAGACAAAAAACTGAACATAATTTCGGACTAAACTTTCTAACTGCTTTCCTAATGGAAGATCAAGAAAAAATAAATGAAGACTTTGTTTCAATGTTTCTAATTGAAGATGATCCTAAGACATATATGGAAGCAATAACCTCCATAGACTCTAGTTTCTAGAAGAAAGCCATTTGAAATGAACTACATTCTATAATGTTAAATCATACTTAGGATTTAGTAGATTTACCTATAGGAAGTAAACCTATAAAATGTAAATGGGTCTTCAAGAAAAAAATAAAATCAAATGGGCCAATAGACAAATTTAAGGCAAGATTAGTGGTTGTGAGTTATACACAAAAGAAAGGCATAGACTATTTTGACATATATTCACCTGTGACAAAGGTTGCAACTATTAGAACTCTAATTGCACAATCAGCTATTCTTGGCTTAATAATCCATCAAATGGATGTAAAAACAGTCTTCCTAAATGGTGTCTTGGAAGAAGAAATATATATAGAACAACCCGAAGGATTTATGGTACCTAGCCAAGAAAATAAAGTTTGTAAACTTAGAAAATCACTATATGGACTTAAACAAGCACCCAAACAATGGTATGAAAAGCTTGATCATACTAAAAACTAATGGATACAAAACAAATGTATTAGATACATGTGTATACTCAAAATTATTTGGGACAAAATGTGTTATTATATGCCTATATGTCGATGACATGCTTAATTTTGGCAGCAACATTGGAATAATTGAGGAAACCAAAAGATTCTTATCAGCACAATTTGATATGAAAGATTTAGGAGAAGCTGATGTAATCCTAGGAATTAAAATTAGAGAAATTGAAAATGGGTTCTCTCTTTGTCAGTCCCACTATATAAAGAAAATCTTGGACAAGTTCAGTGGTCAAGATGAGATAACAGTGAAAACACCCTATGACACGAGTGTATGTCTCAAAAAGAATAAAGGTGATAGTGTGTCACAAGCTGAGTATGCAAAAATCATAGGGAGTGTCATGTTTCTCATGAACTACACCAGACCTGACATTGCTTACGCTGTGAGTAGACTAAGTCGGTATACCCATAATCCTAGTAATGAACATTGGAATGCACTACGCCGCTTGTTGAGATATCTAAAGTGGACTATAAACTTGACTTTGCACTTTAATAAATTTCCTGCAGTGTTAGAAGGATTTTGTGATGCAAATTGGGTTACCGATGATGATGAAGTAAGCTCAACTATTGGATTTGTTTTTACTTTGGGTGAGGGAGTTATTTTCTAGAAATCTGCAAAACAAACTTGTATAGCTCGCTCTACTATGGAATCTGAATTTATAGCTCTTGAATTAGTAGGTCAAGAAGTAGAGTGAGTGAGAAACTTAAAGGGAGATGTGCCCTTGTGGGTGTTAACTGTGCCAGTGTCTCTGCACTGTGACTCCCAAGCTGCTATTGGAATTGCCATGAACTATGCTTAGAGTGACAAAAGAAGACATATTTGAGGGATAATCTCCTTGGATTATTTGAGGTCCGAGAGGAACTTGGCAGATCCTCTCACGAAAGGACTTACAAGGAGAATTATTTTTTAGTCTTCGAGAGCAATAGGGTTAAAACCCCTTGACTGATGGAATATGGTAATGACCATGTAAATCCATAGCCTTGTGTTTGGCTGGTCTTAATAAGGACTTGATGGATAACCCTGACTTTGTTCAAGAAGATAGCCTCATCGCTCAGTTGTTGAGTGGTCTATAAGACTTGATGAAGCTATCTGGATGAGTAGAGCTGGGCCGCCTTCTATGAAAAGAAAATAAAAGTTCTTTCTAGAGCAGTCATTAGAATCTAAGGTATAAGCGCATGGCCATTAATAATGCTCGGAACTTTATCACGGAACAACGAAAACTAAGGAATTCATACGTGATTGTGGGGGTCTCAATTTGAGCTATCGAAAGTTCAAGAGTCATATCACTCTTGTTAACCAATTTGATTGCCTCACTTCACTATGCATTAATTCAATCGAAAGATATTAATGCTTAAGTATATTTCTTCCTTCACTCAAAAATTATATTCTTCATCTACATTAGTCATTTGTGGTGGATTGTTGGGAATGACTATTTTCTATCATTTTGGACTCCTAAATCACCCTCCTAAATAGCCGATTTTTGCTCCTAATATTGATATATCCGTTGATAAATGTGTGGCTGGTATAAAGTCCTTGTTTTTTCAGCCACCAACCTATGCATCTATAAATAGGCTCAAACTCCTTTCATTTGAACACACCAAAATTTGAGAGCACCTTTTCTCCTTTCTTTCTCTGCTTTCTCTCCTTCTCTTCTGAGTGTTGTTTTGTTTGTTGTTCCAAACTTTCTTCCACGAGTGCAGGTGTAAGAGAGTTATAGCCGTGTTAACCTTATGGAGCGATCGGTTCATACATCTGCACTATGCTAGTACCGAAATTTCACTTTCAAGGCAGTGGTTTTTCACGGCACAGTCTTTTATTTTTCAACATTCTATACTCAATATAAAAATCATAAGTTTTGGGTAGTTTTTGTTTTAAATAAAAAATTTATTACAATTCAGATTATATTTAGGAGATTGATGTAATAGATATATTTTAGGGGTATAAATAATAACGTCATTTTTATCATAAAAAAATTATTGGATATCATGAGGGGCTATTTTGTTATCTTTTATAGTTCAGGGGGTGTAAATGTACTTTATATATAGTTCAAAATGAAAGTGTATTTAACACTTAAAATAATACAACCTTTAAAAAATATTACAGCAAGAATATATTTAACTCTATAAAATATTTTGAAGAGCTTATAACATCAGCCAAACTTCATTTTTATTGAATTTTGGCACAAACAAATATTTAGATGTAATACCTAAAACCAAAAAAACATCTCACAAAAGCAATTTTGAAAAAATAATACATTGAAATATATATATACATATATGTACACACCAAATTAAAGAAGAAGAGGGCCATGTACAATTGAGTCAAACCTTTACCTAATTATGGTGGAGAGGTACTTATGAGAATTTGGCAAACCAAACACTCATGACACGTCCCTTCAAGTGGGTACCCAACATGTATGATGTGTGTTTGTAAAAATAAAATATTAATTTAAATAAAATATTGAAGAATGCCAAATTTAAGTGGATTAATTATAAATAATTTATATCAAATATATCTGTGTTAGATTTTAATAAAGGTTGTTTATATATGTATTGATATTGCTCGAAATCAGCGACTTGGATGAGTGGCCTCACAACAATTAAGCTAACTCCACCAAAATCAAGTGTTGGATTCCTGAGAATAAGACAAGTAAGGTGAGTTCGTTGGGCACGTCCCCTCCAACGAACCTCCAACGCTCAAGTTAGGTTGATCGAGGTAAAAGAATGTGATCAAAAGCGTAGATCAAAAAGGCTCAGTATTCATTACCTCGAAATGTAGCATTTTGGAGTATTTATAAGGCTTAGCTGGATACTGTTAAATGGGCCACGTGTCCTTATCCTGTTAGCTTACGTCCATGATCGGACGATTGTCGTTGCCTGGGTCTTAAAGTGGATAGTCGGGTCCGGGTCGAGCCCGCTCCAACCCGTCCAATAAAAAAGACACGGATCCAGAGTGAAAAAATTGAAGTGCCCTTCATTAAGAGTATTATAGGCATTTTTCATGTATACTTATCACGTATATAAATATCATTGTTAAATATTAATTGTCCCACAAGGAAAAACGTAAAAGCTAGCTAACAAAAACGTGAAAGTGAAAATCCACTTTTCCTTAGCACTGCATATGAGTAAACTGTCAACTGTCATCGTCTTCACCCAAACATGCGTGCCATTCTTCTAGCAAAATACTATCATGAGTTGTATAATTTTATCAAATAAATACGTACATTAATAACTAATATATACTTATCTTTTTCTTATATATTAACTATACTAATATTTCATCAGTAGATATAAAAATTATCGTATTTCGTGTTGGAATATCATGATATTAATATTAAATAATTTTAATTTTTAATAGTTTAAACTTTTAGATGAAATGCTCGTTTAATATGACATCAGAATTAGATCAAACAAGAGGTCCGCAGTCGTCTAACATAGAATCAGAGTCAGGCCAAACAAGAGTCTTGGGTTCGAATTTCATTTATAAAGCAACGGTTTAATCACCATTTTTTTTAAATAATTCTTTTTTATCACCATTTTTTTTTCTTTTTAGTATATTATTATATTTTAATTAAATAACAACCAATCAACTTGAATCGAGCACCTTAAAATATATCAGACATAAAAAGTTTTCCATGTGAAGAGTATCTTCTCGACATCTCAACGTGATTTTTTAATTATTCAAACACATTGGGCCAAATACCCTCCGAGTACTATGTATAATTACATTTAGACCCTCTAAAAAAAGTAAACTTATGTTTTTCGTCAATAAAATTTTAAAATTACACTTGACCCCTCTAAGTTTTGTCCATTTCCAATTGTATTCCTTTTTTAATTAGATTTTGGACGGAAAATACCAACGTCAAAAAAAAAAAAAGTTATATAAATTTCTAATTCTATATCTCATTCATCATTGATAATATGAGAATTTTGATTTTATTATATTTACCCCTTTATAAGTACAAAAATATTAATACCGTATTTTTTTCTCATAAATTACACAGAATGTTGGGAAGAATTGGAAGCTTATGTAAAAAAAAAAAAAAGAAAAGTATTATTTTAGTCCGCTAAGTATGCCTAATTTTAATTTTAATCCGATAACTATGTCAATTTTTGTTTAGATCCAGTAACTTACGAAATTGCTTGCTTTTAGTTCTCTGACAGATTTTCGGATAATTCTACCCCTATGAGTGCACATGGACTAAAACTGCCTTTTAAAAGTTGCATAGGGGTAAAATTATCCGAAAATCTGTCAGAGGACTAAAAGAAGCAATTTCGTAAGTTACTGGACCTAAACAAAAATGAACATAGTTATCAGATTAAAATCAAAATTAGGCATATTTAACGAACTAAAATAATACTTTTTCCTAAAAAAATTTAATAACATGTCAGCATTTTTATTTAAATGCCAGTAAAAGTAATACCGTTGTAAATAGAGAATTCTCGGAGATTGGGAGCACCTGTAGTTTAAATTTTTTAAAAAAAAAAAACTATAATTAACCATAATTATTATGCATGATGAGTGATGAGATTGACGCAGCAACCCCTCTAAAATCGGTCAACTTACATACCTGAAACGAGACGTCCACCACAAACATCCGTGTCGAATCCGTCTCCACAAACGACATATCATAAGAACAACCAAACAACACACGCACATCCCCACAACTAAAAAGCCCAGAAAGGGCTAAAATAAGAGAGATCACTGGAGGAACCATTTTGAGGCCCCATCACAAATATCAAATATGCATCAACTCAGCCGAAAAAACGTTCACTTCAGCATTAAAAGAAGAATCCTCTGGCGGATCTCCACCCTTCGACGATACCTACGCACGTTTTGGAGACGGTTTTTCGCTTGTGGCCTAGGCAAGTCGTCCATTAAGTATAGGCACTTGGCCCCCACGGCCACCGTCTCCTCCTCCTCCTCCTCCTCCACCTACTTGCCATCGTCACCTAAAAATGTTGTGGATGGTGGCTTCTCCTCCACGGATGACGTGGTTCGGTTGCCACGCTGCAGCCTTGATCGTGCCCGCACAGACTCATCGGATTTGGTTTCTTTGAAGATCAGTCTTCTTGGTGATCCCGATATCGGGAAATCAAGTTTTCTGGTAAGTATTTATGAATAGTATGTTGCAGTCATGTCACATCAATATATTAATAAATATAGATAGATGTTGATGTAACATAATTAAATAAAAAATAAAAAAAATTGTGAAACTGCAAATTTCGTGGATGATTATTAATTGGTTTTCTAATAATATTTATTTGTATAAATTGAAGAGGAAATATGCAGGAGGAGAGAAAGGGGAAGAAGAATATGCAGTGACAGGAATAAATCAGGTGGATAAGACATTGTATGTCAAAGGGGCAAGAATTTCTTACAGCATATGGGAAGTGGGAGGTAGACATTATTTGTGTCTTTTTATTTATTTATTTATGTATATATCATTATTATTGTAATAATTGAAAAAATATATTTGCAGGTGATCATAGTTCTTCACTTGATCATATTCCAGCTGCCTGCAAAGATTCAGTAGCTATGTTATTTATGTTCGATCTCACCAGTCGTTGCACGTTGAATAGGTACGATTCCTATATATTGAAGATTGATCATTTATTAAGAAAAAAAATAGGAAAATATATATATATATAGATATATATATATATTCTTGCATTTTTCCTTCCTATTTTTTTCGACTATACAATTTAATAGAAGACAAACACTAGAAGAATAAATAATGTCATCAGTAATAACGCAAATTCTTTAAAATTACTGAAATTCGTTGCTAATTTAAGTTTAGTAAAAAAAATATATTTATTTAATAATTAGCTCGATGCTGATTTTTTTGCCAAAACAAGCTACCATTTTTGACAATATTAAAATTCCTTTTCGTTCCTATTTATGTTAATTTTGAAATCGCAAGAATTTAAAATTCTTATCATTTCATAAATTCGTTGCTAATTACCAACAAATTTTATTCTCCTTTTTGATTCCATAACTATTGCTATAATTTCTTGTAGTGAGAAATAAATAGACTTTCCACAATCGTATTTTCCTAAAATTTACATAGACAAAAATATTTTCCTCATTATTTTCTGGGGTGAATAGCAATTTATCCCCCTGTGATATTGAAAATGAACACATTCCCCCCTATGAAAAAATTATAGCAATTTACCCGCTATACTTTTTAAAATGAAGTAATTTACCTCCTTATATAAAAAGGTAAATCACTATTTATTTTTTCATAAGAAGGTAATTTGCTCATTTGCGATATCACAAGGAGGTTGCTTGCATGTTTCTCCTATTTTCTGACAAGTTCTTGTCTATATTGGAACATTCAAGTGAATCACACTTATCATGTGATTGATATTTAATTTAATCTGATTTTCTATTAGCGAATCTAATCAAAATTAATTAGATTTTTTTTTTTTTTGTATTTTCTTGCTAAAACCCAATGGATAAAATTACTCATAGTGGTGGTGGTTTTAAACGCAGTGTGATCAGATGGTACCAAGAAGCCAGAAAATGGAACCATGTAAGAAATAATGCTTTTTCTTTACATGATATGTCTAATCTCGTACTTTCCACATGTTTTTACATTGCATTTTTCTTCTATTTTTGACCATGTAAAATTGCAGAGACCCCCCTATGAAAATTATAATAGAAAAAAAAAAAAACAATACAACTTCGTGAACTTTTAGTAAAAAATCAAATAACCCGTGATATGAGATACAACGAGCTTCTTTTATTTAGGGCCGTGTTGTTATTTTTTTAAAGTTTAGTGAAGTTTTAGGGATATGAGTGTTTTTGGCGGGGGTTGAAATGCAATTTACTTTTTACTTTCGTTTTTAATGATTTTTGGGTAAATTACATCGATAATTCTTGAGGTTGGGCTTAATTACATAAAAAATTATAAGTACGCCCATTAAAATTGTAAGTGTAAGGGGTTAATTATTTTTTATTATTCGAACTTTGTGACCGTTTTAATATTTTGACATCTAAACTTAATTATCTGTATTGCAGAATGCAATTCCGGTGCTGATAGGGACTAAATTTGATGAGTTTGTCCAATTACCAATGGATTTGCAGTGGACAATTGCAAGCCAGGTAACAAGTTTTATTTATTTAATCCTTTTTAATGTAAAAAATGAGAGTTAAAAAATTACACTCCTCTCATTTAAAATTTAGTATGATTATACGTAAATTCCCTATAATTTGAAAAAATATATTTTAATAAGTCTAATAAATAAGTTCATCCACTAGTCAAAATTCATCGAATTTGACTATTTTACCAGTGATTGCAAGTCTTTTATGACCAAATTACCCATATACATTTTCATTCATTAATGCATGTGAGTAGGTATATCTTCACCGTTATAAGGGCAATTCGGTCGCACAAAAATTTATTTAGCCTACAACAAATCAATAAGGGAGAAATGCAAGGAACCCCCTTCTGGTATCACAAATGAGCGAATTACCCCCTTATGAAAAAATAAATAGCGATTTACCTCCCTATATTTTTTAAAATACAATAATTTACCTTTCTATGATTTTTAAAAATGAAGCAATTTACCTCCCTGTATAAGGAGGTAAACCGGTTCATTTTAAAAAGTACAGGAGAGTAAATTGCTATATTTTTCTCATAGGGAAGTAATGTGCTCATTTTCAATATGAGGGTAAATTGCTATACACCCAAATTAATAATAAGTCAATCGATAGTAAATATTAATTTTAGTTGATTGTGCATGAATACAGGCGAGATCATACGCAAAGGCGATGAACGCAACATTGTTCTTTTCAAGTGCAACATACAACATAAACGTGAACAAGATCTTCAAGTTCCTAACAGCGAAGCTCTTCAATCTGCACTGGAATTTGGACCGCAATCTCACCATCGGAGAACCCATCATTGATTTCTAGCTACTGTCTGTTTTTTTCAGTGAGTTCCGATCCTCACACTCCAACCAGTCACTGCGCATTTCTCTCTCCCTCTCTTCGGAAATTAGGAGTGGAGGGAGTGCAGTGAATTTTGTGTTGTTTGCAAAAGTGTGAGATAGTTACTTAATGTAGAGGTCCAAAAGTTCCTTACACTTCCCATCTCTTTATCCCTCTTCTCTCTTTCTCTCTCTATATTGTATTGATGTACAGTTCAAAAATAGTAATCAATCACTATGACACACTTAATGTAAGATTGGTTAGGTTCAGCCAAACACTACAAGAAAATCAAAATTTAGCAATAAAAAAAATTAATGATAATTTTGATGTTATTATTTTAGAAAATATATATTAAATAAATAAATACAACAAAATATAAAAAAGTTATGGAAAATCATTATTGAAAAAAATCAGAAAAGGAAAAGGGATGCGGAAGTTGAGAATAGAGAAAATGAAAAGTTGAGAGAGAGAGAGAGAGAGAATTGATATTAGTAAAATAATTAAAAAAAAATTGAGAGACCAAATAATTGAAGGCACCGAAAACATGTGGAAAAGTATTATTTTAGTCCGTTAAGTATGCCTAATTTTAATTTTAGTTTGATAACTATGTCCATTTTTGTTTAGGTCCAGTAACTTACGAAATTGCTTACTTCTAGTCCTTTGTCAAATTTTCGAACAATTTTACCCCTATGCAACTTTTGAAAGGCAGTTTTAGTCCATATGCACTTATAAGAGTAAAATTGTCCGAAAATCTGCCAGAGGACTAAAAGTAAGCAATTTCGTAAGTTACTAGACCTAAACAAAAATGGACATAGATATCAGACTAAAATTAAAATTAGACATATTTAGCGGAATAAAATAATACTTTTCCCGAAAAGATGCTCTTCAATTATATGACGATATAGATTTGAAGGACGGGAATATTTATTTTGTCACAATAATTAATTTTAAAATTTTGACAGTGATGATTATTTTTGTAGAAATTGAAATTAGCAAGAATTGGACAAAATATTATTTATTAAATTATCACTAGAAACAATTAGTGACATATATATAGTGATTATTGTCACTATATTTATATTGTCTGTGACACCCAGCCCGTATCTATTATATTAAATATTAAACCGTCTTTGATAAATTAATTTATAGTCCCTTATGAGATTTATTCTTCTTCATCTAACAAGTTTATTTGAGTTAATTTGGGATAAAGGAGAAATTATATGAAACATGATTATTGAATTTGTAAAAGTTAGAAAGTCCCGAAATGATCAGAAAATAAATTATAGGATATCATTCTATTAAATTAAAATTCTAAGGGACTAAATTAAAAAAAAATATTAAGGTTAAATTATATAAGTTTAAAAATCAAGAGATTAAATTGTAAATTTTATTAATATATCAAAAAGAAAAGAAGAAAGAAAAAAAGAAAAAGAAAGAAGACAATACACAGAATGAAAGAGAGAAGACTTAGAAGCTGCCTGACAGCAATTCGGCGAATTGTTCGATTTGAATAGCCTAATAGAGAGTGGTCACAGGACGTTGAGTGGGTTGCAAGGAAATGGAGAGGAAAACATATGATTAACTTGGCTTATCGTACACTCCTGGCTGCTTGCATTTATCACATTTGGAAGGAACAAAATTTGAGACGCTTTGAGCATACGGAGCGACCACCGAATATAATAGCCACCATTATTGTGGAAGATATTAGACAGAGGATTATCAGTGTTAATTTATCTCGTTCTGTTAGTTCATGAGCGTTATATAGATTATGACGTATTCCTTGGCCTGTCGAGGGAGAAACCACCAGTTGAGCACTGTTATACTGTACGATCTTGTTTTATTAATCAAACTTACATTTACCCAAAAAAAAAACTTATTCAGCAACAGCAACTAGTACACATGTTCTTCAAGAAAATTTTCTAATTAACTTCTTGAAATAATTAATTAATAACAATTTGTTAGTGTAGTGTAAAAATTAATAATTGATACTTTATTGTTTAATTGGGCAATTGAATAAATTTGATTATTTATAACTTAGTTATTGACTGATTATTATATTTGAATCTATTACAGTTAATTAATTAAATTTTTTAATTAATTACTATAATAATAGAATAATAAATGAGTTCCTTTAATTAATTTATTAGTTGATAACTGAAGTGATTAGTAGATTAAATTGGTTATGCACTCTGAAAATTGTTAGATTATTTAAATTAGTTAATTTATTTACTAGCTAATGGTTAGTTGACTGATCAGTTTAAATTTTTTTGTTATAGTTAATTAATTAAATAGCTAATTTAAGCTTGATTGGTTAAATATGATAGAGGGAATTAATTAAATTAACTATTTGATTAGCACCTTACTGAACAAATTGTCTTAGTAAATAATCTCTAGGGAAAAGTATTATTTTAGTCCGCTAAGTATGCCTTAATTTTAATTTTAGTCCGATAACTATGCCCATTTTTGTTTAAGTCCAGTAACTTACGAAATTGCTTACTTTTAGTCATCTGACAGATTTTCGGATAATTTTACCCCTATGAGTGTAACTGCCTTTCAAAAGTTGCATAGGGGTAAAATTGTCCGAAAATTTACCAAAGGACTAAAAGTAAGCAATTTCGTAATTTACTGAATCTAAACAAAAATGGACATAGTTATCGAATTAAAATTAAAATTAAACATACTTAACAGACTAAAATAATACTTTTTTCTAATCTCTACTTAGTAAGAAATTCATTATTTAATGAAAAACTTAATTATTTAATTATGTACTCAACTGATTATGTTATAATCTGAAAATTGACAAATATACAGACTCACTGTTCGATTTATTTTAGGTTGATGAAACATTAACAATTATTTGGTTAAATACTACTAATTAAGTTTCATAAGTAAAAAAATTCTCTTCTCTCTGCATGAGAATCTAGTTCTCTCTCTGCATGAGAGTCCTACCTGATCGGGACAACGGTGCCCATTGATTGTCGTTGCTCGGACAACGGGGTTTGGTTATGGGAGACCGTTTTTAATGCGATTCCATCGGTTTAGAGCTTTTTATTGATGGCGTGCTTAAGGCTTTGTTCTTGCTCTTAAGTGTTTTTTATCTTTTTTTTTTTTGGATAAATTGTAAGTTTTCATTCATCCATTAATATTTACAGAGTACTCTGGGCATACCCGAAGAGATACAAAAGGACCCACACTAAAATTTAAAGAGCAATTAAACCGTGCGGGAAATGTGTCAAGAGGAGCCTATAGACAATGATCTTCACGGAAATAATAATGCCCTCGGGATTGGGTAATGCACCCTCAAATATGAATTCGTTACGATGCCACCAAAGGGTGTAGACCGTGCATGACAAAGCTAGGTGTCGCGCTTTGTTATGAACGGAGGAGCCAGTTTTCTCCTTCTTGAGTCATTTCACCGCACTGTGCAAGGTGGACATACGTCGGTTAATCCCAAGCCATACTCGGATATGTGACCAAACGTAGTTGTTGAACGGGCACTCAAAGAAAAGGTGTTTGGCTGATTCCTTGGTGTTAACGCAAAGTGAGCATAAATCCTCCTCATGGAGAAACTCGAGTCTGTCCCTTGTAGCCAATCTGTTGCGCAGGCCAAGCCACATAACGAACGAGTACTTCGGTGGGATGAAAGCCTTCCAGATTGATGCTTTCCAAGGCTGTCTTGTTAGTTTCGTTCTGAAGTACTCATATGCTTTCGACGTTTGAAGGCCCTTATTGGTAGTCCAGCCCATCATATGTACAATTGCTGCTGCCCGGTGACCCAAAAGCAGTGACTATCTTATTGCGAATATCAGCAAGCCATTTAAGGAGTGGAGAATTCCCCTGCTTCGGCTGCCACTCCCAAATTGAGGTACCTCTAAGGTAGACACCGTTGACCTACTGCACCCACAACGTGTCTGCCTTGCGGTGGATGTTCCATAGAATGCGTGTAAGGAGTGCCACGTTCCAAGATTGGATGTGCCTAATATCGAGACCGCCTTCTTCCTTGGGATGGCATATTTCCTCCCAAGCAACTGGTGCCCTCCTTGAGTTCCATCGGAAATTCCTACAGAGTCGGTGAATTTTTTCGATGACCACCGCCAAAAGAGGGAAAACTTGCAGCCAAAAGCACTCCACGCCTTGAATAACCGAACGGACGAGTTTCAGCTGGCCTGCGTAACAAAATGATTTCGACTTCCACCTCGAAATGCAGTTGGCAATTTGGTCCACAAGCGGTGAGTAGTTGTTGACTGAAAGTCTTTGTGCCGCTAATGGAATGCCAAGGTATCGGATTGGCATCTCACCTCTCGCAAACTCTGTCCTAGCGAGAATTTCATCAAGTTCCTCATTAAGGATGCCCGCTGTAAAAATACACGACTTGGAGGTATTAACGGAAAGGCCAAATGCGTCCCTAAAATCTTTCAGGCTTTCCATTAGGATGTGGATAGATGGAAGGTCTCCTCGAGAGAAAAGCATCAGGTCGTCGGCAAAGAGGAGGTGAGTAATTTTCAACTTTTCACATTTCGGGTGATAGTTGAAGTCTGAGTTGGAAGTCTTCCTCTTGATCATACGGGAAAGGTATTCCATGCTAAGGAGGAAGAGGGCCGGTGACATCGGGTCTCCTTGCCGTAGGCCTTTCTTCCCCGGAAAGAACCCGTGACAGAAAAGGATGTGGTGCAGACGCACTCCATAATCCAAGCTATAAACATAGGGAAAAACCATACCCGTGAAGTACTCGGGAGAGGAATGTCCACGAGACCGAGTCATATGCCTTGCGAAGGTCGATATTGATAGTACATCGAGGTGAAATCCGTTTCCTCGAGTACTATCGCACCATTTCTTGCGCCAAGAAGATATTGTCGGTGATGTTGCGACCTCCAATAAACGCAGATTGGCAACGGTCGATTAGGTGCTCCAATGCAGGTGCAACCCGGTCTGATATAATTTTCGTGATGGCCTTGTAGATGATGTTGCAGCACGAAATCGGTCGGTAGTCAGCAACAGAAGAGGAATGCTCTGATTTGGACACGGGAGCAATGACGGTGTGGTTAAGTTGCCGTAGCATTCGTCCATTCTGAAAGAAGTCCAGAACGGCCCTGCATACCTGGTTACCCACCACATTCCATGCTTTCTTGAAAAAGTATGAGGAATATCCATCGGGGCCGGGTGCCTTGTTGTCATTAATATTGAAAATTGCGTCCTTGACCTCCACTGCTGTGACTTCCCTGCAAAGTTCATCAATAAGCTCGGAGGAAAGTTTGGGGCCGCAATCGAACACTCCATCATCAACTGGGATGGTGTGAGACTTAGTGTCCAAGAGTGATGTATAGTAATCAACGAACTCTTGGGCAATCTCATCGGCAGAAGTAATGATCGTCCCGTCAGCTCTAGTAACTGCCGTGATGGAGTTTCTAGCAGCATTCCTTTTCACCATATCGTGGAAGAATTTGGTGTTTCGGTCCCCCTCTTTGAGGTAGTGAATCTTGGCTTTTTGGTAGAAGAAGTGTCGTTCAGCCTCGGCAAGGAAAACGGCCTTCCTCCTAAGATCTCCCAATTCCCAAAGCGTTACATTTCCCGGGTTGTTTTCAAGCTGGTTCTGAGCATCTTGCAGTGCAATGTCAGCCTCTTTGGCCCTGGTGGAAATGTGGCTGTAGTGTTGCGTGTTGAAAGCTTTCAATTCAGCTTTAAGTGCTTTCAACCTCTTGCAAAGAATGAATTGTGTCGTTCCCTCCACATTCAAGTTCCATCGTTGCTCCACAGTAGATAAGAAGTCCGGATGTTCTGCCCACATATTGAAAAAACGGAATGGTTTTGGTTTAGTGGGAGTATGATCAAAGATAGTGACAATACCCGGGGAGTGGTCGGATAGGCATCCCGGTGGGTTGAAGTGGGCACCGCAATGTAAACCGGCCTCAAGCCATTCGTTGTTGTAAAGGACCCGATCAAGTTTACACCACATAGGGTTGCTCTCATTGTTGGAATACCATGTGTAATAGCAACCCGTTGTGGGGACGTCAAGCAGTCCAAGTGCTGCACAGTAGTCCACGAAATCCTTGAGTTCGTACCAAGTTGGCGTCACCCCAAGTTGCTTTTCCTCGGGAGATTTCACATAGTTGAAATCTCCCATAATGAGCCACGGAATGCTTATCGTCTGTCCCAATTCTGTAAGCTTCTCCCACATACTCCTTCTATTGACAACAGAATATAAACCATAAGAAAACGAGATATAGAAGGAGAGTTGAGAAGACTTATTCGTGGCACGGCAGTGGATAACTTGCGGTGAGATATCCTCCGGTTGAATGTCGATAACTGCTGGGTTCCAAATCACCAAGATGCGTCCAGCGGCAATGGTGTCAAAGTTGTTGGCTTGGCACCATCCCGGAAATGATCGGCTAAGAAATGTCTGAATCTTAGATGCTGCAAGCTTTGTCTCCAAAATGCCCAAGAGACAAAGCTGGTTATACTTAATGAGGTGGGCAACCCCATTGTGTTTGAGGGGTCGATTGAAGCCCCTCACGTTCCAAAAGCCGATCTTCATGGGAATCGAAGGGGAGACTCCCCTCCTGTCTGCTTCACTGGTTTACTGAACATCAGTACAGTGTCATTAGAATTGATCCCCGGCATTATATGTTGAGTGGTCGTCGGGGAATCAGTCAATGAGTTATCAGAGTATGTCGGTATGGTAGCCTCCCTATCCTGAAGTTTGAATGAATGTGTTCCGTTCGTGCTAGTCCGTACCTTGTCCACCTTGATGGCCGGTGGAATTGGTTGGTGACCCTCCACTGCCCTTGGCTGCTACATCTGTTGATTTGCCCTTCTTCCTCCTTTGGACCATAGTCCACTCAGTAGCAGGGGCAGCAGCAGCAGCCACGGCCGGTGGATGTGTGCCCTGACATGTCTCTTGAAGGTGGCCAAATCTGTTGCATTCCGTGCAAAATTTGGGGGGGAACTCATAGGCGATCGGTTGTTTCCGGGTTATGCCGTTTGGCATAACGAACTCCACTTGGTCGATAAGCTTTTTGGAAGCATCAACTACTACCAGTATTCTGGCATACGATACCCTTTCCAATTTCATCGTAAGGGAATCCATGACAATGGGATTGCCAATCTTAGAACAAATCTTGCCAAGCGCATTCGCCAGCACTCAAGGGGGAGTGATGGGAGGGTAGCCCAAACCGGTGTTAGGCTGATATCATCCTCTTTAAACTCAAAGCAATCCGACATGTGTTTAAGAAGGAGGGGACGTCCATATATGAAGTAAGGTCCCCCGGACAAAATTCACTGCCTATCCTCCTCACGGGCAAAACGAAAGATTAACCAACCGCTCTCGTGCTGTTGGAAACTGGATCCCCAAGATTGGGACAGTGCACGGATCGCCTTTATCCCTGGAAATTTTCCGGCAATGTAGCCGACGAGGCAAAACCCCAGCTTGCTTCGAACATCAAGCATGTCATTGGGCTCCAAGGTGAGAGGGTCATCGTCAACCTCAAACTTGTTGAGTTTGTTTTCTTCGGTGAGCCTACGGTTGGTGCTAAATAGCCCCGCAATGAGGCATTTTTCTTGCCCGAATTCTCAGCGGCAGTATCAGTATTCGGTTGTTTTCCTTCTGGTCGGGAGGCAGTGGATGTTGGAGCATCATTCTTAGAGAAGGAGGGGGTACCATCCAAGGTAGAAATGAAGTCACCAAATGTAGCCTTACCGGTATTGGTGGGATCAAGTTGTTGAATGGCCAGTTTGCTAACCGACTGTTGCAGTGTTTCAGCCGTTTTGGCGGATGCTGTCAATGACTGGCCGGAAGATTGGCCGGTAGTAACAATGTCGGCTTTCCTTTGCTTCTTGTTGTTGGCATCAGGTTGGTGCTCACCCGTCAGACGGGCAATAGCACCTATTTTGGCTGTTGCGGTTTTGGCCAACGGCTGGTTGGAGGGCAGGCCGGCAGCCAATTTTTGTAACTTGTTGGTCTTGGCCATAACAGGCAGAGGGACGGCAGCAGAAACGACTGCAGAAACTGATGCACGAACAGCTGCAGAAATGCTGTAGAGTAATGGCAGCAGCAGGCAGTTTTGCAGCACACTAAAATTTCAAAATTCAAATACTCCGTTCACCAGAAAATTCAAAAATTCAGAACTTCCGACCACCGATTAAAGCCTGAGATGATGGTGGAAGGTGCGCAGCGGTAACAGATTTTTGAAAAACAGCAGCAGGGCACAGCAAATGTGGTTGAAATTCGAAATTCAAAATTCAAAATTTAAATTGCTGACCAATCGAAATGTGGAGATGGAACCCTCCGTCTGATTGTGGCCGGAGAGGTGCTGGAAAGTGCACAACAGTGCTGAAAACTGTAGGAAATTGCACCAGTAGCAGCAAAGAATCTGCAACAGAAACAGATTTTCCGGTAGAATAGCAGGCTGTGGAGGCTTTTCAGACAGCGAAAAATCTTCAAAACTCAGAATCATTCGGTGAAAATGATGAGCAACATAAGGAGAACTGAGTAATCGGTCCAGAAATTGCAGAAAATTGAAGGAGAATCGTGGTAGAGCAAGACAATGTTGAGGCACTCGAGAGAGAAAACTTTCTAGAGAGAGAAAACACTCATGACCTCTGACTTGTTTTGTTTTTTTTTTTTTATCTTTTTGCTCTTGTTTGATTTTGCTCTTAAGGTTTTTTATCCTCTTCAAGTTTCATCGTGTTATTGATCGGGATCGTGCGCTGAGGCCTACCCTTGGAGTTTTGATAAACACGTGTTGATTCTGAATAGTATCCGGGTGGATGAAAATCCACTTCAAGTAGACCTGAATCGTTGTGATTCTTATGTTCGTACACATGATTTGCTGTTAAGTCGGATGACCTTGGCGTGGCCACCCTTATTGGCAACCAATTGGGGATCTCTTGGGATATGCAGATGGATGACTCGGGATGGTTGTGGGGCTCCTCTCTGCTCATCCGATTGGGGTTGGATGTGAACGCTCCTCTCAAAAGGGTGCTAAAACTTAGAACTGCGATGGGGGTTGAGCGCTTGGCTCGATTCACGTATGAGATGCTTCCGAATTTCGCTACATTTGTGGGATATTTGGCCATATCGCCAAATACTACGAGGAGCAATTTTAGGAGGGCTATGAAGATCCTAGGGAAGATTTCCCATACGGCCCATGGATACAAGAATCAGCTCCAACTAGGAGTCGAGTATTGTCTAGGAGCATGGCTCGCTCTCCCGACGGCTATAAATAACCAGCGACAGGTTCTAAACAAGGTCAAGAATTTTTTTGTGACTTCGGTTCGAGGAATGGCAGTGTTAATTGTGCGAGGGTGAAGGAACAGGACCATGGCTGTGCAGAGGGTGAAGAAGCAAATTCAAGGGGTCCAATTACTCGACAGTGGAAAGCCAAGGACATGGATCGTTTTGTGGAGCAGAATCAAAATTGTCCTGCAGCTGAAGGCGATCCCATGGGCACTGATGTGATGCTACTCGAACCATAGGTTACTGCGAATGCAACTGTGGGAGGTATTGTTGGAATTGGAGATCAAAAGCCAATTGGATTGGTTGTTTGGCAGTCTCTAATCTTTATTAAATAATATTAAATTGATGAATGAGGTAATAATTCATCAAATTAGCAGTGTGTTTCGTTGTGCTTACCACTGACATTGAACGGGGTTTCAATGTCAAAACAAAATGCCTACAGACCGAGAGGTTAAATCCACGGAGTTGGGTTGTGCATACGTTTGGCAACTATGAAACCAACTCCTGAAGGTCGGTCTGAAACGTTCCAAGTTGAGGGCATCGAGGGTCCTATAGGACTTGCACTAAGTACTGCAAATGTGTTTTGTCGGCAGGAGACGTAGGTCATCTGTGCAGTTTTAGTAGGTTAGTTGGCAAAGTATTCGATTGACTGAACTGACTCGCAGGAATCGTCATATGGATGCCTCTTAAAGATTGGTCGGTATGACCTGAATTTTCGATTTTGATAGTACGAGATTAGTCTTCGGACTTGAGGAATCATGACAGTCGCGTGCATATGAAGACTATATCTTGGATATGGCGAGCGGTGGCTGTGACATGAGACTTGGTCATCATAAGCCTTATCCAGTGTAGTCGGAGTATGTAGCGAGGATGGTGCATTTCAAGAGAGGATTTGTCCCCTATCAATATATGACAGACAGTTCTCCTATGCGCTCTGAGATGGTTTAGACTCTAAAAGCCTTTGGCCAAAGCGATTGATCAATTAGGCATAGGTTTCCTAGATTGGATCAGTAAACTAAACGTGTCTCGGGTATTAAGGGTAGTTGCCTAGTTAAAGATGGAAACTAACACCAAATTCCATGCCCTAGATAAGGCAGGGAGGCGGTTGACAATAGAACCGTACTCGTATGGATTTGGAGCCTAAATATTTACACCAACATTCACATAGTCTTTAGTGCCATAGACCGTTGCTAGACGGTCACCCATGGTGACAGGTCATTTCTGGTTATGGGATAATTGGAAATAATTAATTAAATTATATTTAATTAATTGTGTTTGTCACACATGCCCAAGTCCAGTTGAGAGTGAACCTAAAAGGTCACATACCAATCATTATGGAAGTGATGGAATTAATTCAGAATTAATTTTAAAATAAATAAATTAATTTAATTGGATTAAATTAATTCATGGGGAAGTGAGTCATCATAGAGGGAAATCCCAACGTGTAGCAGGGGAGGCGCAATCACAATTGGATTACTCTGCAATTCTCCTGTCGGATAGACTGGTTTTGTCTTATATGGCCCTTATAGATATTCCCCTCACTTTTGCGGCTATAGCTCTCAAATTTAAACCCCCTCCTGACGAGGCCGACCACGTCAGACACACGGTCCACACACATTTGGAAGGAAGAAGAGGGGTCCAGGTATTACCTTGATTGAAGCAGGAACCGGGGATACACATGAAAGCAAGAGACGATGTCATTTGGTTGATGAGGAGTCAAGTCTTGATTTGGCGGATCCTTTATTGGAACTATCAGGGGGTGGGGTCCGCTTGCACAGTTCGTGAGCTTAACACATGGATCAAACAGTATAACCCCGACTTGGTTTTTCTATCCAAGACCAAGTGTTGGTCTAGAAGAATGATGTGGAAATTTTGGTATGTTTGGCCTAAGGGTGAACGCTAGAGGAAAATCATCGGGTTTATGTCTGCTTTGGCAACAACATATCAACTTGCAACTTTTGACTTTTTCTTCCTCTCAATTGATGCCTCGGTTTCCAAAGAGGGGGGCGGGGAACCATTTGGCGTTTTATTGGTTCAATGGGCACCCGGGGATGGCAAAGCATAAAGACTCTTAGGATCTTCTTGACCAGCTCAGCCATATGTCAGTTCAACCATAGTTAGTAGCAGGGAATTTTAATGAAATTTTACACCAGAAAGAAATGAGTGGCATTATCGAGAATAGGGCCTAAAGTAAGAGTCCTATTTTTGGAGCGTGACATTGTCTCACGAGGCGCCTATCACACAGCGCGTCGTGTGGCTAGTAGTCCGCTGACTACGTCCGCCAATACCTCCGCTCGGCACTAATGCAGCGCGCCGAATGTATCAGAGTCGGGAGGACAAATCACAAAACCGTAAATTGCACACGGGAATTCAGAAAACCAGATTGCATTGAACTGAAAAGTGCGTATACAATGATCAACGATGCAAGAGCAAGGGGTTCGCCTTGAGGGGGACTCTAACACGTCACTAAACCAAGCTTCTTGAACTCATTCCCCCCTATAATAGGCTTAAAAAAATAAATCCTATTGGCTACACTAGACACTAGGAAAGCTGAAATTTGCAACTCAAGAGGGCGAAACGTCCCCTTGAGCAATCTAAACAACAGAAAGCAAATAACAAAGCAGTAACAAAGCAATAAAAGGCCTACACCTAGGACTCTAAGACTAGCTGGATGACCGTCGTCTGCCGATGAAGGCTGAGTGGTCGGCCATGTAGAACGGTTGAGTAGCCGAAGTGCGCGTCACGGGGCCTAGTGAACGGGCAGCCCGTGACATTCTCCCCCACCTGAGATAGCGACGTCCTCGGCGCTACGGAAGTATGGTACGCTTTGACAAGAGGTAGAAACGCCTTTAGGTTCATCACTCGCTCCCAAGTGTTCTCCTCGCTGCTGCATCCCCTCCATTTCACCAAGTACTCTGTGTGGTCTTTCTTCACGGCACTCGTCACTCGGTGATCTAGGATTACTTCAGCCACCTTCTCCTTCGTCTTCTTCAATTCGAGTTGTGAGCGGCTGGGTTGATTGCGGGTATCGTCTTCCTTGTCTGCTGAATACTTCTTCAATTGGCTGACATGGAAGACGTTGTGGATCGTCCACCAGGGCGACAACTCTACCTCGTACGCCACAGTCCCAATACGCCTAAGGACAGGCAAAGGACCAACATACTTCTGCATCAACCGAGGATCTCTCCACCTTGATGACTTTGACAATTTCGGATCCGGGACCTTCACCAGCACCAGGTCTCCCGCATTGAACTCAATGAAGCGGCGATTCTGATCTGCATACTTCTTCATCCGCTTCTGAGCTGTCTCCAGGCAACTTCTAGCGATATCAACATTCTGCTTCCACTCCTGGGAGAAACTTCGAGTAAGAGGGGATCTCACACTTTGTGGGATGTCCAGAGTGTGAGGAACAGAGTGTGAGGAAGGAGCGGCTGTTGCCCAATAACGATTTCAAAAGCGCTCTTGTTGATAGAAGAGCTCTTTTGAGCATTGAAACACAGCTGAGCGACATCCAGGAGCTTCACCCAATCCTTCTGCGTACCTCCAGGAGCTTCACCCAATCCTTCTGCGTACCTCGCACAAAGTGCCGAAGGTAGTCCTCCAACATAGAATTGTAGCATTCTGTCTGACCATCGGACTATGGGTGATAGCTCGAGCTCATGGAACGTGTGGACCCGAGAAGCTTTAACAACTCGGTCCGGAAGACGCCAGTGAATCGGGAGTCACGATCACTGACAATATCTTTTGGCAGTCCCCAATACTTGACGATGTGCTTGAAGAAGAGCTGAGTTGTCCCTTCTGCTATAACGTGCTTGGGTGCTGCGATGAATGTAGCATATTTTGAAAAACGATCTACCACGACGATGATAGAGCCTAAGTTCCCGACCTTAGGCAATCCAGAGATGTAATCCATGGAGACGCTCTCCGATAGACGCTTTGGGATGGGAAGTGGTTGCAGCAGACCGGCCTTCTTCTGATGGTCTGCCTTGTCCTGCTGATAAATCAAACAAGTGCGGACATGCGTCTCGACATCGTCCCGCATCTGTGGCCAATGATAGGCCCTCCGCACCAAGGCAAACGTGCGCTCCTGTCCTTGGTGTCCTGCCCAAAGTGTGTTGTGGCATTCGGAAAGAAGTGATTTCCGTAGGTCCCCGCCTCTCGGAATGTATACGCGGTTTCCCTTGGTCATCAACAATCCATCCTCGATCCAAAAGTGTCGAGCCTTGCCCTGCTCGACAAGCCGAATCAGGCATCGCGCCGTGGGATCTCTCGGTAGTAACTCCCGCACCTGATCCTTCGTAGAGACAGCAGCCGCGCTAGAAGAGAGCACTGCTATCGACTCCAAGTTCGCCAAATCCGCCCTGCGGCTCAAGGCGTCTGCTGACTGCTTCCTAAGCTCCACAAGCTTAGGTTGTGGTATTCTGTACGGTGCCATAGCGGGCGGTCTCGTGCCAGGCACCAACTCAATCTCGTGATCCACTGCCCTCTTCGGTGGTAGCTTCCGAGGCAGCTCGTCTGGCATCACGTCTTCAGACTCCCCCAACAGTTTCTTACTACCGCCCGGGGTGGGCCCTGACACCTCTTCCATCTCCTCAAAACAGAGGGTACCCAAGTAGGAGATCTCATCCTGCTTGCGCCCCTTCTCAAACTTCATGGCCGACAAGTTCTTCTCTCCTGTACGTCCAGCCAAAGTAGGGATGACACACGGCTTCGCTCCCAACATCATCAGCGAATCGACATGAGGTAAGACAGCAGTGCGTGTATCTCGTCGAAATTCAAACCCAAGGATAAGCTTGAAGTCATCCATTGCCACAACAGAAAGATTGGTCTTGCCCTCATAAGCACCAACCTTAATTAGCATAGACTTGGCTACACCGGCAATGGGTTGTGCAGCCGAGTTGATCGCCTTCACACGCCCAACTCCCTTCTCCAGCACGAGCCCGAGTCTCGCCACTTCGGCGCTCGCAAGGTAGTTGTGAGAGGCTCCTGTATCAATCATGGCACGGATCGGCTTGCCATGAATCTTCACATCCACGAACATCAACCCTTTCTTCCGAGGAATCCGGGCTGAACTTCTTCTTCTTTCTTCTCCGGCTGTTCCACAGTAAGAGCCGGGATGGTCCTTTTCGCAAGGGGTGGTGCAACTCTCTTCGCCGCCACCGTAGAGAATGTGTTGCACCATTGGTTTACGACCCCCAAGTTGTCCTCATCCTCCTCCGTGTCATTCTCACCACCTGCCTCTGCTTGTGGCTCCACACTCTTTGAGGACGACACCTTGTCGGTAAAGGTCGTTGCCAATGCATTCAACACCTGTCTCTTCGGGCAATCCCGATACATATGCGGACCATCGCAGATCAAACACCCTCTCCTCCTCTCGGGTGCTCTCTGCCTATTCTCTTGGGGCTTGTTCCTGTCTGAACTGCCCTGTGAGCCATTCTGAGAGTGGGGCCTCTGGTCTCCCCCACCTCTGTTGAAATTATTTCTGAACGATCTCATCCCATTCCACTTACTCCGCTCAGGACTAGGCGTCGCCTGCCTATCCTTCTGAGTCTCCAGGTTGAAATCTGCCAAGCGTTCGGCCGCTATAATAGCCGAACTCAAATCGGTCACTCGTTGCCTCTGCAACTCGTTTCTCGCCCACTTTTTCAAGCCTTCCATGAGAGTGAACAGCTTGTCCGCCTCCGACATGTCTCGGGTGTTCAGCATCAGCGCTGAGAAAGCTTTCACATATTCTCGCACGGAACCTGTATGTTCGAGCCTTCGCAATTCCCCCCTGGCATTGTACTCCACATTCTCGGGAAGAACTGCTCTCTGATCGCCTCCCGTAGAAGAGCCCACGTGTCGAGCTGTATTTGATGAGCCTGGATTTCCGCAAACTTGGTCCGCGACCACAGCTTTGCGTCACCAATCAGGTACATGGTCGCAGTCGCAACCTTCCTTGCCTCGTCCCGCACGTCTGCCGCAAGGAAGTACTGCTCCATGTCGAAGAGGAAGTTCTCGACCTCCTTCGCATCACGCTTACCGCTATAGGCCTTCGGTTTTGGTATTCGAAGCCTAGCACCGGGGTCGTGAGCAACCATAGGCGTGCTACCCACTGCACACTGGAGCAACCCAATCTGAATGGACATTTGCTCCATGTCACGCCGCATATCGGCAATGCTGTCGTTTCCGAGCTCCATGTCACGCCGCATATCGGCAATGCTGTCGTTTCCGAATACGCCAGCCATCTCCTGAATCACGTGCTGACATTCGTCCAACTCCGAATTCAACACTGTGATCTCAGATTCCAGGGAAGAGACCTTCATCTCCAATTCCGCCAACCGGGAGTGTCCGTCCTCCGGGTTCTCAGCTCTCTCGCTGGATGAAGCTACGTGTCGGGGACTTTCCGGATCTTGCCCCGACGCCTTCGCAGCAGTAGCAGTCGTATGCCTCGGCCCCATCTCGACACGAGGCTTTGATACCACCTCTCACGAGGCGCCTATCACACAGCGCGTCGTGTGGCTAGTAGTCCGCTGACTACGTCCGCCAATACCTCCGCTCGGCACTAATGCAGCGCGCCGAATATATCAGAGTCGGGGGGAACAAATCACAAAACAGTAAATTGCGCACGCGGATTCAGAAAACCAAATTGCATTGAACTGAAAATGCGGATACAATGATCAACGATGCTAGAGCAAGGGGATCGCCTTGAGGGGGACTCTAACACGTCACTAAACCAAGCTTCTTGAACTCATACCCCCCTATAATAGGCTTAAAAAAATAAATCCTATTGCCTACACTAGACACTAGAAAAGCTGAAATTTGCAACTCAAGAGGCGTAACGTCCCCTTGAGCAATCTAAACAACAGAAAGCAAATAACAAAGCAGTAACAAAGCAATAAAAGGCCTACACCTAAGACTCTAAGACTAGCTGGATGTCCGTCGTCTGCCGATGAAGGCTGAGTGGTCGGCCATGTAGAACGGTTGAGTGGCCGAAGTGCGCGTCACGGGGCCTAGTGAACGGGCAGCCCGTGACACATTGTCACTCTAAATGTGTCATTAATTATCAGTAACAACCTTAAATGTAATGCTTGTCAATAATAATTATATAGCAACAAAATTAAAATTATTATCATTAAAATATATTTTTTGTGATTATTTTAAAATTGTTACTTGATATTTTTTAATTAGAATTAAATTTTTTTGTAGTGAAATCTGATATGGGTAAAAAAAAGTCCATATTTATTCACTTGGTATTGTCACAAATAGAAATGATAATCGATTGCATTTGGGGTTGATTTGACTCGACCCATGACGCACCCTGCTTAAATTTAGTTAAGACATGTTGGATCTAAAGTCCGCTTTGAAATCGGAACGTGATGGGTCTAACCCTCAAAATCAGTTAAATTTTTATTAAATGAGATTTTTTATTAAAAAAATTGAAATTATTATTAATAATATCTAAAGTTAGTACTACGTAAATAATTTATTTTAAAAATATATGTACTAACTAGAAGTTAAATACCTTAAATAAATTAAATGTATCTGTAAATATTATCTAGGGCTAAGTCTTAGACGAGATCGGAGACACAATTTGAACCTGGCTGGTTGGAATTAAAGCAATCAAACTCGAACACTCCCTTAAGTAGTTCAAAAGCAGAAATTATAGGGAAAAAAAGCACTCTTTTCAAATTCTTTTCACCAATAAATTGATGAGCGCTTAAAATAAGCATTTGCAAATACCCCCTGAGAGTGTGTTTGGCTCATCTTATTTCAAACATCTTATAAGATATTTTAAAATTTTAAAAATATTGAATGTTATTTTACAAATAAGATTTTAAAATACTTCGATAAATAAGATGTTAGAATATTTGTTATAATAGATCTTCATACTGTGATAATGATCGAAAAAGCCATCAAATTATCAGAATTTATAATCATATAAATGGAAAATTAATTTTTTTATAAAAGACTTATAAAAGCAAAACATCTTATTTTAGTATTGTATAAATTCTTAAAAAAAAGTACCAAATCAAAAAAAAAAAATCCTCTTAGTTGTAAAAATGAGTCGTTAAGGTTATGTGGGCCTAGTGGGCCTCAAATGTGGTACAACTATATGGGCTTTTGCAGGCCCATGAGTCCTTGTTCAGCAAGGAATTGGTCTGGGCCTCCATTGTCTTTTGCAGCCCATTTGGTTTTCATAAAGGGACATGGGCCTTCACCAAAAGCTTATAATGTGTTTGAAATTTTATAAGATATTGAAAATTATTTGACTAATTTTTACCAAAAAGGAGCTTATAAGATCAAAAATAGATGTTAGAAACTTAAATTTTTTTTTAAAGAAAGAACTTCTGGACTTAGTTCTAAAATTTCAACAAACTTCTTCAGTTTTTTATCATAATAATTATAAAATCGTCGTTACTAACGTGTTTTGAGTTATACCAATAATGTCTTAGCTAAGTAGTTAAAACTATAACTGAGGTCCCATAAATAAGTTTGAGGTTATGGGACAAATCCCACCAGACGTATCGATATATTTGTCTCACTTTATATGAGTTATTGAATTGCTGTAATTTGTTATTATTTTTAATCATATTGATGTATTGATTGAATCGATATAATTTGCCACTGTTCTTAGTCATATTGGCAGACATATGGGTATAGTGGCACCAAAATTAGCTTCATTCGTGCCCCTCACCCGAGGGTCACTCTCTCCCCTCTCGATTCTCTTTGGGAGAGTAACAACATCATGTCAACTATGCCAGCTACCCCACGCTTTTTGGGCTTAGGGCGAGCTGCCTAGGGATCGACGGCACTGATCCCCTCCCTTTGCTTACTAGTATTGCTAATTTCGTTCCTGCCTCTCACCCAATAGCCAGTTCACTTACAGTTTGTCGCTCTAGTTCTTTTTAACTTCCTATAGTATTCCGATCTTAGCTATCATTTGTCTCATTTCATGTGAGTTACTGAATTATTGTGATTTATTATTTTTAGTCGTACTGATATGTTGATTGAATTAATGTAAATTATTGTTATTTTCAATCACATTAATATATTAGTTGAATCGTTTATTATTAAAAAAAAAAGTCCTATAAATTATATAATTTTATTTATCCAACAATTTAAGAACTTATCTTTAAAAATTTTGCAGTCGGATAAAACTGAATCTAAATGGATCCGACCCGATTCGCTTACGGATATTCTCCACCAGAATCCTTATCTCAATCACGACCAATATTCCCATCTGAGTTCTGATCCAAATGTTAATCCTAAATTCCTATTAATTAATTTGCTCTCTACTATATTTTAATCCAAAATTAAATATTCAGTCGGTGATAATAATAAGTCAAATCAATCTATTTTTATAAATCTAATTTTGAAATAATTCTTTTTTTTAAAAAAAAGATGCTTTCATAATAAAAAAAGAGGATAGCATAGACTTGATATTCCTATCTTGTAAAATATTTTAAAGTGTGCTATAATCTCAGCCAAGCTGATGGATATATCAATTATATTAAATTATTCGGATAATTATACATCTTTCTTTTGAAATTTGTTGTAATTATATATAAATATCATGTACTTTGAAAAATTAATAATTAATAAGTCCCTTTATTAGTTAAAATTAATAAAATTTATTGATATTAATAAAAAATATCAGATAAAAACCTATGTCTACTCCCGATTGACTTATTATTGATTTATTACATGTTAAATAGTTTTTTTGTTTTTAAGATCAATACATCTTTACACGTGAATGCATGTGAGAAAGTATATCTTCATAGTTATAAGGATAGTTAAGTCAGAAAAAAAATATTTGGACCTGCAATATGTCAATACTAAATCAATCAAGGATAAATATCACATTTGATTCAATTTTTTTTTGTAATACCAATAAATTCGGTGAATTTTGAGTCACGGAGGGACCTATTTGTTAGACGAAAGTAAATCTCAATTGTACTAGATGTAATTTTCAAAACTATAGAGGGTTTACATGTAATTACACCAAACCTGAGGTAAAACATCAGTGTAATTGTGCCCTCAATTATTCATAAGGGTATAAAGTAGTTTTTAAACATAAACCACACCATAAATATACATCTTATCACATTCTAAAATTCTCAACACCACCATAAATACCCGATATGTTATGTTTTACGCACATTCACTATTCATTCATAAGACTATTCATTACTGTCTTTCTCTATTAATACCAGACTTGAAAAACATATAAATTTTATTACCGCGTCACAAATATTCTTCAAATTAAATAAAAATAAATAAGAAAAAACATATAACGACCAGTTCACAATGATGTTATCACATCCAGAATTTTCAACAATATAAATTATCAATACTAGGTATATTAATTAAGTGGGAGAAATCTATAATAACTATATACCATGGATTGGAAATACGAGAATGGACTAAAATAGCCTCAAATCTTTTCACCATCTCTTGAACATCAATTTTAATTAATTATTTATTTTATTTTTTATTAATCAATCAAATATTATTAAAAAAACTTAAATTTTACACACAAATCGAGCGGTAATTTCATATATGGTAAACCACAAAAAATTCTATTGCCCCTACCCCTACCCTATATCTATATATTAATTTATATTTGATCTTTTTCTCCTAGTAATTTAATTTAGTTTCATTAAATTATATTATTAATTCCCAACTGATCTTAACTGCCTCAACTCCTAATGGCCCACCCCCAAAGATTCCACATCATGCCCTCCCTTATTTTCTCCATATATTCACACCCCCAAACAAGTCTTCACAATCATCCTCAACACTTTCCTAAAATTCCTTTTTTTTTTTTTTTGATTTAAAAAAAGAAAAAAGGAAGAAGAAGAAGAAGAAAACCCTCTACCTCCATTCTTACAACCTTATTCTCTTGCATCGACCATGGAAACTCCCAAGAATTCATCTTTGAGCAGAAGTGTGAGCGGTGTTGGGGCAGATCATGATGTAATTGTAAGCGATCATGAGGAGAGCGGGTGGACGGCTTACCTGGAGGACTTCTCTTGCTCCAACAATGGCAGTTTCATCAGCAGCAGCCCTTCTTTAGTGTCTGATGCAGCCTGGAATGGTTCAGACACCACCAACAACAACGTCGCGAATCATGTCAGAAGATTGAACTTCAAGAATCTCAAAAAGGGCAGTAATCACAAGAGATATTCGTGTCGGGACGACGACAACGACGACTTGGAAGATACTGCCAGTTCTCCTGTTAATAGCCCCAAGGTGATCCTCCTGCTGCTGATGATCATGACCATGACATCGATCCGTTTTACTTTTTATGAAACTATCCATGTAACGGACGAACTACGACCGGGAGAAATTTCGGGTTTTATATATTTGATTTATGTAAATTTTGAGAATTTGATGATGTCTTGATGGATGAAAGTCATGTCGAGCACTCACTTGTGTTTTTTTTTTTTTTTGGTTTGATTGATGATAATATTTGATGTCTGAAGAAATTTAGTTCTGATTTGAATAGGTTAGCAGTTTGAAGGAGATGGAGGTCAACTACAGGAGATTAGATGATGTTGCTGCTGCCAATTTTCTGGTAACATCGGCTGTCTTTTTTATTTATTTATTGCTTTCTTCCTAAAAAGACACACGCAATATACTTTTAATAAAATTTGTTATAATTACAAACACCCTCTTGTTATTTGTAAAATTATAATATTTCCTGGAATTAACACGTCCAACAGATACACCTACAGATGGCCGTTAATTTTAAGGGGTATTTGTAATCTCTCAAACGACGAGGGAGAATTTGTAATTACAGCAAACATCAGGGGAACTGTTGTAATTTACTTTATTAATTAATTACTACGGTAAAAATAAAAAAAAATTATGACGGAGGTTAATTAACAGCTTGAAACCATAGCAAATTTCGATTAATTATGGCCAAAATTTAAGTTTTTTTTTCATTAAATTTTTAATAGTGAATAATGTGTTTTTTAAATATTAGTTAATTTTTTTTTTCTTGGGTACGTAGGGCAAAGGAGGGAGGTGGAATAATATGTCAGAGGTGGGAGGAGTTGAGGAAAATGAAAAGGAAGCTGTGGAGAGCACAAAAATTATAGAGCTGAGGAAGAGGGGACTGTGTCTGGTGCCGATGTCTGCGCTGATGAACTACATCGCCTGAAATCCACTCTAATCGTCATCTCTCTATTATTATTATTATTAGAAAAAAGTATTATTTCAGTCCGCTAAGTATGCCTAATTTTAATTTTAGTTTGATAACTATGTTCATTTTTGTTTAGGTCCAGTAACTTACGAAATTGCTTACTTTTAGTCCTCTGGCAGATTTTCGGAGAATTTTACCCCTATGAGTGCATATGGACTAAAACTGTCTTTCAAAAGTTGCATAAGTATAAAATCCGAAAATCTGCCAGAAAACTAAAAATAAATAGTTTCGTAAGTTACTGGACATAAACAAAAATAAACATAGTTATCGGACTAAAATTAAAATTAGGTATATTTAGCGGATTGAAATAATACTTTTTCCTTATTATTATTATTATTATTGTATTATTATTATAAAAAAATATAAAATACAGAATAAAAACAACTTGTACAGAATTTTGCGTTTCTTGGGAACTGTTGATAGATGTAGCAAAAGTTTGTTCAGCAGTTTATATGTCATAATTAGAATGGAATTATATATATATGTGTGTGTATGTGAATATGTTGATTTTGTACCATATTTGCATAGATAATGACTTGTTTATCTTAGTTTATATGAACAAATTAAATAAGTTTTCATATATATATATATATAGAGAAAAATACAAGCAACCCCTTGTGATATTGCAAATGAAAAAATTATCCCCTTGTGAAAAACAAATAGCAATTTACCTCTCTGTATTTTTTAAAATACAATAATTTACCTCCCTATCTTTCTCAAAATGAAATAATTTACCTTCCTGTATAAGGAGGTAAACTGCTTCATTTTAAAAAGTACATAGGGTAAATTGCTATTTATATTTGACTGTTTTACAAGGATGTATGGTTTTAAACGCCTTTTATAAAAGATTTAAATGTTTTTCTGTTTGAAAATTTAAGTCATTTGGCGTTTTCATGCTTTAATTTTTCAGGCCAGCATTTTGATTGAGCATTTATTTTTTAATTTTATGATATCAGTCTTTGATTTAGCTGGAGTCGCACTTTTTGTTGGAGAAAATATATGTGCATCTCAAGTGACCTTTTAGAATCAAGCCTACTGTATCTACTGGCTCATTTTTTTTTAGTATTTTTGTTCTTTACTTTTTAGATTAACATTTTGGTCCCGAATCTTTTTAATTTTTGTGATTTCAATTATTTTTTTTTCGTTCAAGTTCACTCTTCTTGTTGGTGGAGGCGAAGTCCAGTGGGAAAAAAGAACTAAAATTACAAAAAATTAAAAAGATTAAAGACCAAAATGTTACCTTAAAAAAATAAAGAACGAAAATGTTAAATGAATAAATTACTGAACCGAAAATGCATTCAATCATTTATCAAACAAATCAAGTTATTTTTTAATTAGGAAAGTTTTAACTTAATTTATTAGGACAACGTCAACACTTTCATATATATATGTTTTCATCTGTATATCCAACATATAGTTTTTTTTTTTTTATCATGATTAAAATTTATGATCAAAAGTAAAAAATTATAAAAAATAATATTTAACAATGATCGTCAATAACTATTAACCATTGCTTCAACAGACGAGATCAAAATATTAATCTTAACTAAAAGCTATGATAGACATTCCGGACATAATTAAGAATTATAACAAATATTTACACCACAACTAGAATTATATCAAATTTTGATTACCCATAGTAAACATAATTTTTCACATTATTATATCCGATCATAGTTAATAATATTGATTTACTCTTTTATTTTTCTTTTTTTTTCAAAGTCAGCTATTTTTCACACAAATAAAAGACAAAGCGTAATTTAATTCACTAAAGAACCTAGTAGATTGTAGTAGTTAATTATTTTGTGTTTGAAAAAATGTTAATTTATTTAGAATAAATTACGACGAGCTTTCTTAAAAATAGGTATAATTATTAATATTTTTTTATTTTTTAAAAAATTATCAATACCCGTCTAATATTTGATTAAATAATATAATTTTTGGATGGAGACTTGGAATTGCCGACTTTAGCCTTACTATATTTTTTAAAAAAGATTCTAAAATTATAAAAAAAAAAATCAGATGAGATGAATGGAATAAGTTCCATTTTTTTTTTTTAAAAAAAAAAGTTCACTTAGCCTATAAGAGAGTTTCAGAAAAGTTTCAAAAAATAAATAAAATTATAATTTATAATCCACAAAGATATTTTTTATCGATTTATTAAATAATGGATAAAAACCTAATGGAGATAATGGATTGGGATTTGTTGGACTACAGTTAAAATTAAAGAGTATTGATAATTTTCATACCAACGAGAATATTTATATTTTTTTAGAACCTCACTAAAGCTCGTTTTAATTTATTGATTTATTTATTATTAATTATTTATGAAAAGAAAATTGATGTCAAACCTCCACGACTTTAAAGCATTAACCAAGACAAACTTTTCAAAAAATAAAACAAATGTTGAATACGGTTTAACACTTTACAAGAACTTTAGAAGCTCACATCTCATATGAATATCGTTTTCTTGTGTGGAAATAGTTGAATATTAGGTAAAATGGACCTATCTACCAAATTTATTACAAAAAGTAACTAATTACACAAACATCCTCAAATTTTTGGGAATTATGAGGTACTCTCCAGGGAGTGCTAGAGTAATGTACTTTGAGGGGGGAAGTAATCTTTTTGGTTCCATAAGTTAGATTTAATTTCTTTTTTGCTTTCATTTATTATGATTATTAGCATTTTTAGTTCAGTGTCTTATAAAAATTAGCACTTTTAATCATTATCTATTTTTTCGTCTATACTTTAATGGTGTAGGCATGTGGCCGTTAATTATTCTTAGTCGGATGGAAATTCGCCTTTTTTCGGCTAGTAGCATATGAATGCTCCACTTGACTTATTTGAATCACTTGTGGAAGACATGATTTTTTGTGTTGCTTTCACTTGACTTCAACTCATATTTATAAGAATGACGGGATTTAATTTTTATGAAAGAAGAGAAATTCCCTTTTCTTTCTTTTCCACTCAAATGTAGTTATATTTCTTCCGAAAAGTGGTCCAAGTTGGAAAATGGATCAATTCTCCATCCAACCAAATATTCTCAACAGTCACGTACCAGACATGTGGTCTATGTCATTAAATTATACATGAAAAACTGGATGAGGACCAAAAAATGTTAATTATTGTATGTTACAGGACTAAAAGTACTAACTCATAACGAATGTGACTAAAAATAAAACGGGCATCACTTATGGGACGAAAAATACTGTTTCTCCTACTTTAGGGGTTGATTATGTAAAGTTTTACCATTAAATATGGGATTTACTTGTTACTAATTACGATTATAATCTCAAGAGACGTATTTATAATTTTATAAAGAGCAAGAGGTCTTCATGTAATTTACCCTACTTCACACTAACTTATATTCGTTATAATGCGGCGTTTGCGAAAATTTATACTTTTTTAAAAAATGCTTAAATTTAGAAAAAGTGATTCAGATGTAAAAGTTGAGAGTATCTAAAAATAATGATTATAAGAAGAAAAAAGATGATTTGCAAGTGTATGATAAAAAAAAAAAAAAAAGGCTTGGTGGGTAGGTGAATAAATTTTACCCATTATAAGAGGGGAATTTTCGAAATATACCAAAAAATAGCTAAACTTAAAAAGAATCATAAGCAGTTATATTTACAAACATATTCATTTAGCTTAATTTAATATATAATTCGAAAATCATTTAATTTTAATTTACACCCAAATATTTTAACTTTAAAGGTAGCTTTAGATGAAATATTTCATTACATATGTTTTTTATTATTGTTTTGGGAAATTTTTTTTAGTCCATTAACTATGATATTTACCTGATTTTATACATTGTACTTAAAAAAAAAAATACTTCAATTAGGTACTCCGCTAGTTGATTTTTTCAATTTTCGCCGAAATTGCTTCAATTTGGGGATTTTTTATCCCACGTGGCAATAACGTCTGACATGGCAGATGAAGTGGACTTGGTTTCTTGAGTAGTTATATTTTTTAGTCTACTAATTTTGTCCATGATTTAATTTGTGTCATGGGCACTAAAAAATACCTTGTGGATAGTTTTTTTATCTCTTCTATCCCACATAAACACTTAAATTAAAAAAAAAAAATCAAATTGCATGAAAACAAGCTTTGAATTTATATTTTATACGAGCTTTCATGACATGTTGTCTATGCCTACATGTAAGAAATAATCTTACACACTTTAAAATGTATTATAAATTAGAATAAAATATATAACTCAATATATAAAAAAATATATTATCGACAAAAAAAATATATATAAACCCATAAAATTATATATAATTATAAATAATCATTTGATAAATATTTATAAATTATAAAATAATTATTATTTTATAAATAATTACAGATTATATAGATAAAAAATGCATAAAAAATGCTAGATAAATATAAACAATTTTATTATAAATAATTATTTTATTTAATTATAACATTATAGACAAAAATACATGAAATAATAATTTATTAAAAATACATAAAATTATAGGTAATTAAAAACACTTACAAATTATCATAAATAAAATTCTTATCTTTATCAAACAATACATAAAATTATAAAACTAAAAAATTATTGTTTTATAAATAATTATAGATTATAAAAAATTTAGTATGCTGTGTAATATAAATATAAATAAAACAATAACCCCTGCCCCCCGCCCCCCTCGCCCACCATAGAAGGGGGCGTCGCCGAGTTGGGCAACGACGCGTCACCCCCCTCTGCTTGGGGCGGTGGAGGTGGACCGAGAATGAGGAGGGGGTTGGAGAGTAGGAATTTTTGTTTTCCAAAAAAAAAAAATATATTAATTATATAAATAATTTTATTTTATAATTATGTATATATTTATATATAATTATATCTTGTAGGATGCCCAATGTACTTATTAACTACGTCAGACAATGACATAACTCATTTCGCTGGACAAATAAATAATCAATTGACAGATCAACAATTTTCGATCAATTAGACAAAAAATTGACACTAAAACCCTAAATTGGACCTAAAAAATAAAAAAACTAAATTGGACCTAATTGAACAATTTTCAAAAAAAGTGTGAAAAATGTGATAATTATCATAATTAATGGACTAAAATTGAACGAGAGACAACTTAATGGACTAAAATAAAAAATTTTCCTGTTTTTTTTAATCAACTAACGTGGCTCCGTCTTTTTTGCCCCTAATTTTCTGCAAGAATGTTGAGCAAAAGGCATCTCAATATTTTTTTTAATAATTATTATAAAGGATAGATTACAAAGGACTTTTTAAATATTTGAGATAATTATAAATAATTTTTATTATTTAAAAAATTATAAATACTCCCTGTAATTAACTGTTGCCTAACAAATACCACCTAAAATGTACTGTTAAGAAAGAGTATTTGTTAGATAGTCATTAATTTTTGAAAAGTATTTATAATTTTTTAAACAATAAAAGAGTACGTGTAATTACGACAAATATCATAAAAATTCATCATAATTTGTCTCTGCAATGTAAAAAAATGAGCAAAAGTGAGTGTTTTCTTCGTAAAATCTTGAAGAGATCCACTATTTTAAATGGGAAAAATGATAAGTCTTTTTTTCCCTCCAAACACTCAAGTTCATGTGAGATTTTCCATTATATTTGATGGTAAAATAAGGAAAAGGACTAATTTCATAAAAATTACATTATTTGAGGACCCAAATGATAACTCTTAATTATCTAAGGACCAAAATGAATTAATGGTATAAGTTGATTTAATTGTCAGAAAATTCTTGATTATATTTGTTGGAGATCGAATTCAAAATATACTGCTTGCTTAGAATAATCGACAGTTTATCCTTAATTAACTCAAATTTCGGGCCATACTATACATATTCAATAAGTACTATAAAGCAAAAATATATTATCATTTGAAAGTAAGGGTAATTATAATGTTCTTATATGAGATTTGGTGTAATTATATGTAAATTTCTTTTTGATTTGGATAATTATACCTGATGCGTGCGATTTTAGCACGGGTCCAATGAATTTGAACTTGAGCGATGGCCTGGATGGATTAAGAAAGAATATGAGAGAAAATGACCTGCAAAACAAAATGTTAGCAATCCGAAGTCTAAGTTTGTACTGAATTTGAAGAATAATAATTCGAAACAATGAAATGTATAAAAAGAACAAAGTGTGATGATGAAAAAAGAGAAGTAAAATCACGTGTAATAGTGCAATATAGATACAGCAGAACAATAGCTAGATTCCAGTCTGTTGAAGGTATCCCCCACCTGGGGATGGGATCCCTATTTATGGAAGAGTGTCCTCCTTCATTAGGGAACTAATCGTGCTTCCTATTCCTGCGGGCGGACAGAGTTAGTTGAGATAAGACATGATCAGGCTCTATCTTTTAGTGATTTTGCCGTTAGAGTCATTATTTAGGTGATGGAGAGAATCTATGCTGAGGAGCACTCCTAATCCATAGAGAGTCAGATAGACTCAAGAGTCTAGGCTCTTGAGAGAACCTCCCACAACACTCGTACTCTATTCTGGCAGAAGGGCATACATGGAGGGTCCAAGTGCATGCCACATAGTTTTCAAGGAGAGACGTGTAACTGGAGGCCGGACCGGTTGTCAAGATTTAGGCCGCAATATTGGGCTATGTTGAGCGTGCCTCCTCCACCAGAGCGGCCGTGTTTAGGAAAGGAGGTCTTGGGCCGTAATTTGTTGGACCATACTGATCAATACCTAATACCTTGACATTTATTTTCGTCTAACAAATAGATCCATCTATTAGTACAACTCACAAAATAAGCGGACATAAGAAAAAAAGTTGAATAAAAATTTATATCTAGTCTCGATTTATTTACAGACTTATTGTAGTTCAAACAAATATTTTATGACTAAACTATCCTTATAAGGGTGTTGATGTACCTCCTCACATGCATTAGCTTGTGAAGATGTATAAGGGTAGTTTAATCAGAAAAAAAAATTATTTGACTTTGAATAAGTCATTCTTTTATTTTTTTTATTGATATCAACAAATTTCGTGAATTTGGATTGATGGATTGATCTATTCGTTGGAACAAAACAGTGTTAAGAATATTAGATGTTTATAATTTTTCAAATCATAAAAAACTTATATATAATTACACCAAAATTCTGAAAATGACGAGCAGTATAATTATCGCTCGAAAGTATTATACCAAAAGTATTTTAAAAATCAATCCATATAATTTAGTGAAATAATTATTAGAAAAAAGAAAAAAGGCATATCAATTAAATTCGTTGGTGAGGACAAAATAACGACCATAAAGGGTTAACAAACATTTATAGAATGGAATCATAGAAAGTTGCAGGCCATCAATTAAAATAAGTATTGAGACGGCTATCAAACCATGTGCACAGTTATATCAAAGGGAGATGAATTTAGATTGTTTAATTAAGCTTCCAACATTCCTAACATATATATTGAACCTTCCTTAGATTCTTCTTTTTGACTATACATTACATTCTTGTACCTTAATTATTGTCTTGATTTCTTACCATATATAATTAAGAATAAATAAGTATTTGTACCGACCATAATTACTAATAAAAAGGAAAAAGTATTATTTTAGTCCGTTAAGTATGTCTAATTTTAATTTTAGTCCGATAACTATGTCCATTTTTGTTTAGATCCAGTAACTTACGAAATTGCTTACTTTTAATCCTCTGGCAGATTTTCGAATAATTTTACCCCTATGCAACTTTTGAAAGGCAGTTTTAGTTCATATGCACTCATAGGGGTAAAATTGTCTGAAAACCTGCCAGAGGACTAAAAGTAAGCAATTTCGTAAGTTACTGAACCTAAACGAAAATGGACATAGTTATCAGACTAAAATTAAAATTATGCATACTTAGCGGACTAAAATAATATTTTTTCCTAATAAAAATTACCTAATGGGGTGATGGAAAGTTTGGTTTGATTAAGAATATATAAATTATTTCTTTAATCTAAATTTTTGGAATGGTTTTGTATTGAGTTTGACCCAATGTTATATTCAAGAAAATGTGAATTCAACTTTGTGTTAAGTTCGGGAGTTGTAGAGGGCTGTCTTCCTGCCTGAAGGTAAGCGTTCAGGAGCAGACCCCTAAAATAATAAAATATAAAATACAAGAAAAAAAATATGTGTGATGGACTATCACGGTTGTACTTTCTTTGACCTCGATGTCCTTATCGCGATGTAATATATTTCAGGTTCAGTCGATAATTTGCGGGGACTCTAAAGGCGACGGTTGGAGTGATTTTGTCCCAACATTACATTCAAATCCAACGATTATAGATTCAACTGTATGTTAAGTTAGTAGACAGCTGCCCCTGCCTAAAAGTGGAGGGTTCAAAAGTTGGCCTCGGAAAAAAAAAAATGTCAGAGGTAAAATTGTAATTCGGCTTTGTTTTAAGGTACCCCTTTGTAGATAGTTGATAAGTGACTTTTTATTATAATTCACTCGCAATAATCCTAGTAGCAATCGATGTTCAGCAACCATAGAGGGATTTTTCCAACCACGTAAATTTTGAATCTTACAAAAAGGAATATCCAAGAAATAAATGTGAATTAAGTATTCTTGAAGTTTGCTTCCGTCTAATAAATATGTCCTTAGGTTAGCCGCACTGAGGGTGAGTATGAATTTTTTGTCCGAATTTTTTATTAATATCAATAAATTTATAATTTTGGGCAACAGATAAACATATTTATTAGATAGAAACAAGTCTCAAGAATACTAAATATAATTTTTAAACCACATAAAATTTATATATTATTACACAAAATC
>NC_026149.1:13833563-13861200 GCF_000512975.1 Sesamum indicum
ACAACATAATAACAATCATTCTCACATCTAATTTGACTTCAAATCTTATACTTTGTTAAGAATATCAAGAAAGCAGCCATTTTTTTAGATTAAATTACATTAAAATCACGTTTCAATAAAAATTATAATTCAAAGCTAAATATTGGGAAACAAAAGCTGTGTTAGGATTCGTATCGCGCATTTTTTGAAATAAGATAAAACACACTTAATGTTTGTTGTTGTATTTTTCACTTTATCTATGTGTTTTTCTATTTTTCAACTTTCTAAATATAATATATATATTTATATATACATAATATAAAACAAATATATTTTGACAATAAACAGTAATTTTTGTCTCCAAGAAATACAACATTAAATATAAAATATTTATATATAAAAATATATGATTTGACAATGAATAGTGATTTTTTGTTCATAAATCCCAACATTAAACCTATACCACTTATTTTAAAATATTTTAAATTATCCCAAAACACAAATCCAAACATATCATGTATTTTCAACACATATTTATTTATTTTTATTTTTCTTTATTTATTTTTAAAATTTAAAACAAAACAACTAAAACACAAATCCAAACCAAAAAAATTACATGTATTCAAGCACCTTCATAATTATAGCTGAGAAAGCATTACATATGTGGGAGCCACTTTTAGAAATTAAAAGGCTGCTGTCTGATTTTATTTGTCAGGTTATGACAATGTTGTGTGTTCTGCAAGAGAGTAGCTGTTAATGCCTTACTACGTGCGAAAATATGCAAAAAAGTGGACAACTAATTATAAGCATTAGAGCAAAAGTTTTGTGAAACCATTGCATATCTATGCACCATAAACAAATTCAACATTTAATCATATTCAATTATTATAATTAAAAATAAATAATTATAGTAAATAGTTTTTTATTACGTTCATCAAATAATTACTGGTCTTAGTTTTTACTAATGTAGTTAAAATAGTTGTCATGGTTAAAAGCCACGACAAAATAGAGTTACAAGCTGCACCATTTAGCGTCGTTTATGAGAATGAGGCCATGTGCTCCTATCAAGCCCCTCATCTGAGGGGTTTATGATGTAGGCAAACATCCATCATTGGTTTGCAAGTCGTTTATGAGAACGAGGCCATGTGCCCCTACCAAGCCCCTAGTTTGAGGGGTTGATGATGTAGACAAACATCCATCATTGGTTGCAAACGAGGAACTTGAGGGACTTATAAGCCTCAAGGCCTCCTTTCCCTATCAAGGCGTTGTTCCAAGACAAACCCGTGAAGCTCGTACAAAGTCAGGATGGATAGTACCGCGCACAATGGAGCACCAATAGAGTCGTAAGCTGCATTAATTTTCATGATAAATAATTTAATTTTTTACATTAATTTTTGTTTACTCATAATTAATAATAAATATTTATCACGATTTATCAACCTTGTTTTAGTATTTTAATTATCCTATATATGTGGATTGATTAACTCATATTACTTAAATGCCATCACATTGGACGAAAAATTATACATCATCATAATCAATTAAATTAATCACAGTTACGAAACGATCATTAGCCACTATTTGTGCAAGTGGAACTAAAACATTAAGAATTAGTTAAAAAACGTGACAAATTATTTTGGTCATAACTAAATCCGTGGTCAAAATTTTAAATTTGCCCATTGATTTTATTTAACTATGGTAGATAAATTGATTTATAATAATTTTTTTAATAGATTTATTTCAATTGTTCATGATAGTTTCAGAAATAATTATAATTTAAAACAATAGCATGGTAAAAAAAAGATATAATAAGAAATAAAAATTGTAATTATTTAATTGAGTTTTTCATAAATGAAGGAAAATGAATATAATATGGTAATGTTAGACAAAGAAAACAAATTTTAAGAGAATAATAATATAAAAAAGAGTTGTGATAAAAAAAATTAAAAAGAAGATATTTGAAGTAGAATAAAGAAAATAAATATTAATTAAAAATAAATAACTGATTAAAAAGGTTGTTTTTTTTATCACTTGCAAATAGTGAGAGAACTGTGAAAGTTAGTGAGTGAAAAAATAAATAAATAAATAATAAACAAAGACACAAAAAAGGTGCTGCATATTATATAGTATAGATAGACAATTATAAATTATTATTTGTAATAATTATGATTTTCTTGAAAATGATTAGCACTATTTCCCATGTTTTCTTACTATCATAAATGATTCGAATCGAAAAGATATATACCATCGTTCAAATTTATTTGAATTATTATTGAACTTGAAAATTTGTATTAGACCTTCGTTTGATTATTTATCTAATGGGACTCAAACGAGTTTTAATTCGATCGAAAATGAATCAAACTCAAATTAATAATTTGAAAGTTTAAAGTATATTTTATTATTTTTTGCACTAATCGAACTGAACTCAAAACAAACTTGAAAACTTATGGAGTAAAATTTTTTATTCGAATTCAAAACGAGCTTTAATTTATCAATTAATTTCAATCTGATATCGAATAATTTGATTTATTTCTTGAAAAAAGTATTATTTTAGACTGCTAAGTATGCCTAATTTTAGTTTTAGTTCGATAACTATATCTATTTTTGTTTAGGTCCAGTAATTTACGAAGTTGCTTATTTTTAGTCCTCTGGCAGATTTTCGGACAATTTTACCCCTATGAGTGCATAAGGACTATTACTGCCTTTCAAAAGTTGCATAGGGATAAAATTGTCCGAAAATCTACTAGAGAACTAAAAGTAAGCAATTTCATAAGTTACTGGACCTAAATAAAAATGGACATAATTATCAGACTAAAATTAAAATTAGACATACTTAGCGGACTAAAATAATACTTTTTCCTTATTTTTTCGCCATATGTTTCCTTGTGGTTTAATTATTAGATATGAAAGAGAAAGAAGGGAGAAGTTGAAATAATTGGTATTATCAGGGCAATGCACGCTTCTTGATTAACGACTTAATATTGACTATGATGGCGACTTTAAATATATATATGATGCGATTATAGGACAAGTTTCCATGATGAATTAAGTGGAACATGGCTTGCTTAATTTAATTCGCTAAGTATTTTCATTATGAGTTGAAGTGTAGCTTTCGTCTCAGTTAACCACATAATTCAAAGGTGTTTCTGGATGTCTATTTTTATAATAGTTTATTATTTTTTTTTTCGTTTATTTGAATTATCGGTGTATTCATTATAAGAAAACGATTCAATAGCTATGAAAAATTTTCATGCTAAAGTCAGCGTGAGCTAATTAACAAGTAAAAATTTCATTGTCGATCTGTATTATTTATATATATTTTAAACAATCCGTCGCTGATTCGGTAGCAAGTAAATTTTTGTTGCAAAATTCATTAGCAAGTAAATTTTCTGTATTAAATAATATAGATTAACAATGAGAATTCTATTTTTTCTTAGATATTGAACCATTTTCTTGTGATACTGAACCGATCTTTAAATTTGAGTGGATTAAATAATATAATAAAATGCACTATATATATATGTGTGTGTGTGTGCGTGTGTATATAAAGATCATTATGAAATTTTCAAGCGCCACCTTAAAAAATATTAAAGTTCAAATTGAAGGTTACAGAATTTAAGGGGAAAAAAGGGTAAAAAAATGCAATGTAGCCCCCTGTGATATTGTAAATGTGCAAATTACCTCTCTAAATAGGAGAGTAAATTACTTCAGTTTAACAAATACAGGGGGATAAGTTGCTGTTTTTTCATATGGTGGTAATTTGCTCATATTCAATATTAAAGGGGCTTAAATTGCATTAAACCTCCAAAAAAATTGTAAGTATGAATTCATTACAAGAGAGCATGAATTTAGAAACGATTTCTAACGGATTGAGAGGAGGCTTTTGTTTATTTTTTTTTTCAGTCTGAGACAGATTCAGATGGCTCCCTATCCGTCTCATTTTAGAGACGGACTTTGAGTACGGAATCTCCATTTGACTCTCAGCTACAACTTTTAATGGAAATTTTTACACGTTTTTAAGACCTGTTGTTTCGTAGTGTTGAAGAAACAATCACTGTGTTTGGTTTTATGTTTTCACAATTCTCAAGACAAGATAAAACACATTTAATTTTTTTTTTTGTGTTTTTACACCTTATCTATGTGTTTTTGTGTTTTTCAACTTTCTATATATAATATAAAATAGATATGATTTGACAATAAATAGTAATTTTTGTCTACAAAGTATAACATTAAACATACAATATTATATATAAAAAAGATATGATTTACAATGAACAGTGATTTTTATCCCCCAAATTCTAACATCAAACCTACACTATTTATTTTAAAATAAATTTACCTCAATACACACTTATTATTTATCTCTATTTTTCTCTCGCTATCTCCAAAACACTCAACCAACAAATCCAAACACTGTAAATATGTTCAGCATGCTGTGATAGATGGATATGTTTTTGTGAAAAATAAGCATCATTTTTTGCTTTATCCCTTAACTTAAACATATCTCATTTTCTTCTATGTTGGGCTTCGCGGGATAATATAAATATAAGTGTTAGCTGAATATTCGGCTTCTATAATTAGCAAATGAGAAAAACAATAGATATATACAGATCAAAACATGAAAAAATTAAATTACACAATAAGGTGAAGCTAGAACCGGTACTTCTGTCTCAAAATGTAAAATTAATCTTTTTGAAGTGTTATATTGCATAATACCCTCCGGTATTTTATGAAAATAGCGTGAAATCCCTTTGTGTTATTTTTATAGGCAACCCCTATGTAAAAGGCAATAAAATATCCCGTCTCTGTTAAATTTTGATAACGGACATCGTTTTTTGGTCATTTTTACTTTTACATTTTGTTAACAAATATTAATTTTTGTTCACTTTATTAGATATCTAAGCGTGTAAATATTTTCTCACTCTCATTTTGTAAAGAGCATCTTTTGACAAATTACATATTAATTGATTAACTTAATTTATTATATAATTTTAATAAATTATATTTATTTAAAATATATTAACGAAATATTAAAATACCTAATATATATATAACTTTTAAATTTGAAATTAGCACATCATAATATAAAAATTAATATTCTAAACTCCATTTTTTAAATTTAAATATTTATATAAATATAAATAAAAATCAATTCTAACAATTATATATTACTAACTATTAAATTATTATTTAATTTAAATGTTTTTCAATAAATTATATTTTATCTAAAGAATATATTGGTTAAATATCAAAATACTAAAAAAGTATATAGAATATTTTAAATTATATTATTTATAAAATTACCATATTTACAGAATAAGAGTTTAATGTTATTTTATTATTTAAAATTTTAAAAAATTAAATTATTTTTTGAAATTAAGTTTTCAAATTCAGATTTGTTTTATATGTTAATATTCATATATAAAATAAAAAATTACAAATAAAAAAAACTAAAAGTCAACTGTCTTCCCCACCGTCGTCTCAACTTATCGGCCACCCCCTTGCCATGGATCTGGGAGACACCGGTCGCTCAGACGACCTCTATTCCCCAAATCGAGAGGCAACAAGTTGCTCCTTTGTGCAGAGCCAAAGGTTTTGTTTACGCGGTGGTCATCCTTAAATTGTTTAGGAAATATTCGATTTATCCACAATCAGAGACATCCACTAGGGGAAAAAGAAGAAGAAGAAGGTAATATTAACTTTAAATATGATAATTCTTCATTTTTTAAATTAATAACGACTAATTACAAGGTTAAAAATACAAAAAATTCAAAAACTATTTCAATAGTCATCAACTACAGTATGAATTGAGACATATTGATATAAGATTTGACTTGGGGAAGCAACTAATTTGATGCAGACTAGGTATTCTGGGATCATCATAGGATTAGCACAATTAATGCACTGCTTAAGCACATAAGCACGACATGTCTGTCCTTTAACCCACATCTTAAATCTTGATTATGACAACAATTACAGGAAGATTGAGATGTTTAGTGGATAAGTTTTAGTGATCAATTTAACATGGAACATGGCTTGCTAATTAATTAGAAGCAACCACGACAAGACACTTGATGTGATCATGTCTTGTAACTACTTTATCCCATGTTTTAATTACCTCAATTTTCTTTTAGGGTTTATTTTATATTTGATCCAAATTAAGGTTGTCGTTCTTGAATATTCAAGCTCTGGTGTACAGAGTGATTCTTGACGTCCACACTCACAGATCAAGATCAAAAGAACACTGAATAGATCCCAATTGGGGATAGATCTAATGTACTTGGACAAATGATGGCCTTATCGATCGGGTTCAGATCAAAGGTGCATGAATCGTTGAAGTGTTCTGTCATTTTTGTTAGTTTTAAAGGTTAATTTAGTCATTTCACAAATTGATGTGTCGTTCCCTAGCTCGTCAATATGGATTAGACGTAAAATGTTAAATATTAAAAGTTAGGTTAATTACACTTAAACTCCCTCTAAAAGTACAAAATTATATTTTCCCCTAAAAAAGCTTCAAATTATACTTACACCCTCTCCAAAAATTCATTATTTATATTTGATCCTCTTTTGTTAGGATTTGGACGAAAAATACTAAAGTTAGCAAAACAATTACATAACTTTTCTATTTTTTCTCTTATTTGATATTTTCATGTAATAATTTTATATGTATAAGGAAAAAGAAATGCAAAGATGCTAACATCATATACAGATATTACTCTTTTCCCTTTTATGAGTATAAAAAAATATACATAAGAATATAACATAAGGAGCAAAATTGAAGATTTATGTAATTTTATTTTGCTAACTGAGCATTTTTCGTTCAAGTTCTTACTAAAGGGGATCAGGTGTAAACGAAAAATTTTCAAAGGAGGTGTAAGTGTAATTTAAAAATGTCTTTGGTGAAAGTGTAATATTAAATTTTTAGATGGGATTTACGTGTAATTAACTCTAAAAGTTAAATCAAACTAGTTCTGAAATATATATTGACAATAATACAAAAATTAGGCCAAATTGCATTTTAGCCTTATCGATCGAGTTCAGATCAAAGGTGCATGAATCGTTTAAGTATTATGTCATTTTTGTCAGTTTTAAAGGTTAATTTAGTCATTTCATAAACTAATGTGTCGTTCCCTAGCTCGTCAATATGGATTAGACGTAAAATGTTAAATATTAACAATTAGGTTAATTACACTTAAACTCCCTCTAAAAGTACAAAATTATACTTTGCTCTTAAAAAATTTCAAATTATACTTACACCCTCTCCAAAAATTTAAATTTATTCTTTTAAGAAAGAGATTAATTTTAAATAAAATTAGAGAATTAGAAAAATGTAAAACATAATAAAATGTTTGAAGAATACGTTCAAAAGTGGGACAAAAAGTAAAAACAAGTTGAAAATAAAATATTATTTCGACTTTTCTTTTATTATTTTTAATCTATATTAATATAATAAAAAAACTCCTTCCACACTCACAAACGGCGGTTAATAACACCGCCGCACCAATTTTTGTGAAGTAAAAAATGTCATTCATGATAAAATAACCAACTTATTGAATGTTCAAAATTTACATTAATTGATGAATTATTATTATTTTTTAATTAATATAATGTACTAGTTTATATTTTTTATTTTTATAAATTTTTACAGCTAAAAAAATTATTTATTATATGCACATAAAAATAACGTACCATAATAGCTAGTATTTTAAAACATAGAGTATTATTTATTATATGTACACATGAACGACGTGCCACGACAACTAGTATTAAAAATCGAGGCTCCATTGCTCTAAAATTTTGAAGTACCACTATGTAAGTATATATATTGAAATTTACCACAATAAAATATCATATTACTCAAAAAATATGAAATGATAATTTTAAAAATTGTACTAAAAATATATATTAAATAAAATTAGTTCTGATCTTGTCATTATATAATTATTAGTTAAATAAAAATTATGCATAAATTATTATAATAGATAATTAGTGATACATTTATAATAACATGAATATTATTTGTTGTTATTATGTCATTATTATTATAGATAATTAGTGATACATTTATAATAACATGAATATTATTTGTTGTTATTATGTCATTACAATATATATATATATATATATATATTTAATAATTGTCTTTAGTGATAACAAGTTGTGCGAATAATTGTCACTAAAATTCATTATTGTGACAGAAAATAGTGTATCTAACAAAAATATATAAGTTGGTGAAAATATTAATATAGGGTTTATGTTTTTTATTTAATTTTAAAAAAATATTTATGCTTAGAACCTGCATATATATTTATATATATATTAAAAAAAATGCAAAATTATTCCAACTATAATAGAAAATTGAAACTAATTAATTGATACCTTTGACGAATGATTGAACTTAAATGTGGCAAGTCATCTGAACCTGCTGACTTTCTTGACGTGTGATAAATCAAACTTTCCACTCTGTACCCGTGAGTGACATGCAAGGAATATTTGTCTTAAAAATTAGGGATAATTAAAAATTAGGGATAATTACACACCACTCTTTTGAGATTTGGTATGATTACACGTAAGTTGTCTATAATTTGAGAAATTACATCTAATACCCCTGAAGTTTACTTTCGTTTAACAAATAAATCACTACATTAGTCAAAATTCACCAAATTTGATGATATTAGCAAAAAAATTAGAAGAAAAAATTATATTAATAATTAATTGACTTATTACTGACTTATTGTAGGTCAAATAAATCTTTTTATGACCAAATTACCCTCATACGCCTTTACGCTTTAATACATTTGAAGAAGCATATTTTCACCGTCAAAGTGTAGTTTAGTTTGAAAAAAATTATTTCACCTGCAATGAGTCAGTGATCAGTCAATTGAGGGTAAATATCAATTTTTATTTATTTTTTTATTAATATTAGCAAATTCAGTGAATTTTGACTAATGAAAGAACTAATTTGTTAGACGAAAGTAAGTCAGGGATAATTATTAATGAGTGTAATCATTCTTAAAAAATAAGTTGGAAGTGTGTTAGATGACCATCTCATTTTTAAAATTTAAATTATTAATGAAGAAAATTATTTAGTATTAATATCTTAATACATTTCTTTATGTGTAAATTTTACATACGACTCCTTTGAGGTTTTGGGTAATTACGCGTAAATCCTCGTAGTTTGAAAAAATGTATCTAATACTCTTGGTGTTTGTTTTTGTCTAACAAATAAATTCTTCCATTGGTCAAAATTCAAGAGTTTATTGATATTAGTAAAAAACTGAATGAAAATCTAAATTTACCATCAATTCATTTATTACAAGTCAGACAAATTTTTTATGACCAAACTACCCTTCTAAGGATGAACAAATACCTGATCACATGCACTAGGGTATGAAGATGTGCAAGAATAATTAGAAAAAAATATGTTTAACCTGCAATAAATCCATCCAAGGGGAAATATAATTTTTCATTCATTTATTTTTTTAATATCGACAAATTAGGGATCTATTTATTAGAAAAAACAACACTAAAAGTGTTGGACATAATTTTTCAAATCATAAAAAATTATATATAATTACGATATACCTCTCCCGTGACAAGACTTAAAAGCAATAAACTATGTATTTATATATGTATATATATATCCATCAAAATTAAATAATAATTCTTTATTTGCTATGTATTAATTATATTAATCACCAAGAAGAATAAAATCTTGGGACGATGTCTCGTATCCGACTTTTTACATATTTTAAGGAGAGAACGAATCAGCTAGAAATCGCTAATTGTTTAATTAATTATCCGCCCGCCGGCAATTAATATGATAGCAAAAAGATTCTATTTTATTATTCCATAAAACTTATATTTGCATTTCTTGGTCGTAATTTTCATAGCAAAGACGTATAATCACGCAATATATATTCATATGTATCTATACTCATATAAAATAGAAAGTCACTTTTCGTTCACAGTTATCATTTTTTGATGGGATGAATAGCAATTTATCCCCCTGTGATATTAAAAATGAGCACATTATCTCCCTATGAAAAAAATATAGCAATTTACCTCCCTATACTTTTTAAAATGAAGCAATTTACCTCCTTATATAGGGAGGTAGATTGCTTCATTTTAAAAATCATAGGGGGGTAAATTATTGTATTTTAAAAAATATAGGAAGGTAAATCGCTATTTATTTTTTCACAAGGGGGTAATTTGCTCATTTGCGATATCACAAGGGGGTTGCTTACATTTTTCCCTTTTTTGATGTCGTAATACTAAATTTTAAAATACAAATTATACCTTAAAATATTAATATAATTATTTTACGTCATTCTCTGACCGTCAATATATTATGATGTTTATATTTGATTATAAGTACATAAGTATCGCAAGTCACGATAATTAATATATATATATATTTTGATGGAGCAAAAAGAGACATCAAATGCAATATTTATATTCCATGGAAATCGATCAGACACACTTTAATAATCATTTGATCTTGCAACGAGTTCTCTTCTTCCAACTTAGTTTTATCTTTAGGGAACCGTAATTTGGGGTGGTGTTTTTCGTCCTATACGAGTTAATTTTTGTGATTTAATATTATAATTTTAAATTTTTGATAATTTTAATTTTTTTTTTCCGCCAACACCTTTAAAAGAATGTGCCTCCAACCATATTTATGACATGGCAACCAATTTGGGCTGTTATTTTTTACACTATAAAAAAAGTGGAATTTGGTATGGAGTGGACTATCTTTTCAAAGCCTGTTCGTTATTGGAATGGTTATTAGCACTCATCAGAACGAAAAGTGGTCGATAACATCATGATCCTCATTTCTTATGTGGTATTGTTTTATCATGGCCAAATTGTTCCTCATAGTGTTCCAAAATAACAGTTATAATTTCTGTTCCAAAAATCGGTCCAAACTTGTAACGATAAAAATTAAAATTATGTTTTGCACACATTATTCAAATTTGGGATGATCTTGAGTTGGCCCTTCCTATATGCGAGAAAATTAATGTCCAAAAATTGACAGTTAGTAATTGTATTCCAAAATGAGGTATAATTTGGAACGGTTTATGTTCCTAGTGTAATATTCCAAAAACCGTTCCTAAGTATGAGTTTTACTTGAAACGTGATGTGTTACAATGATCGTGACTAAATGAGTTACAAGTTTGATTTTGTTATATTATTAATATTGTATCGCTAAGCTCGTTTCAAAGACAGTATAACGGCTATAATTTAATGGATAAAAAATCATTCCTATTTGTGTTCTTATGACTGTTACAGAATGTAAGTAGATTGCTATTTTTTAACAGCTATTTATGTGTTCCAGTTACCGTTCCAACTTTTTCTATATATATGTTCCTCTCTTTCCATTCAATCTCACTATCTTCTTCCATTCTTTTTATATTCTCTCTATTTTCTCAATATATCTCGAATTTTCTTAATCTCTCACTATCTCACTAATATTTTTATACTCTCGTTCGTCAATCTATTGAATTTTCATTGATATTTGAAGTTATTTTGATCATGTAACAATTTTAACCCTTTATTTCTCAATTGATTATATTTGTTGTACTTTTGTCAATTAAATTTAATGTTATAATAATATATGTGTGTGTAGGACTCATCATGTTAAGACAGTTGAGCAAATGGATGTATGAGAAGAATTTGCCAAGGAAGGCAGGTCTTACTCTGGAGTTTGAGGATGGTGTTATTGCATTTATAGAATGGGCCAAGTCCCGACATGCATATATAGGCGGGGATAAAATTAAGTGTCCTTGTCGAAAGTGCAAAAATAAAGCTTTTAAAACCCCGAACAAGGTAAATTTTGACTTGTATATAAAAAATTTTATGTCGAAATATTATAATTGGACTTCACATGGTGAGGAGAGGATATATGAATACTTTGAGGCTGTCACCGTGCCACCTTTGCAGGAGGAGCAAACTCCCACTATTCCTGAGGAGGAGGGTACCAGTACGCACTGGGGTAATGCCACGCAGATTGATTGGGCTTAACACATGGTTTTCGATGCCATCGGCCCAGCTTTCTAGTCTTTTAGTTACAACCAGGATGGTGAGCCTGATGATGGTACGAGGCTCTGTCCTACTAATGCCGGGCTTAGTTCATATTATAACAGGGCCCCCTATGATTATGTATCTAGGCTGGTAGGTAGGTTTCACGATGTAGTGCATGTCGCCGAACAACCGTTATGAATGGTTGCATCCAATCTCAATTGGTATCTGTGTTGAGTTGGTGAATATCAAGGCCGAAGGTCATTTTTTGGGCGACTATATGATCGAATATCCCATGCTGATCATATCTTACAGCGTGACCGCACTCTGCCCCTGAATTGTTATAGTACGAAGAAGTTGATAAGAGACTTAGGTTTACCAGTTGAGAAGATTAATGCGTGTAAGATGGTTGCATGTTGTATTGGAAGAACGACATTGATCTGGACTACTGCAAGTTTTGTGGAGGATCTAGGTACAACCGACCAGGAAGCGAAATCCTAACTGCAAGAAAACCCGTATACTATTCTTAAATACCTGACGCTTACCCCTCGTCTGCAGAGGTTGTATGCTTCACAAGAGACTGCCGAGCAAATGACGTGGCACGCCAACCATCAGAAAGAGGAGGATCCATGTGCCATCCGTCTAATGCAGAGCCATAGAGGCATTTTGACCGAATATATCTCGATTTTGCAACAATCCCAGAATGTTAGACTGGGTTTGTGAACGGATGGGTTCGGTCGCATGGGCAGTATAATCGAAAGTAGTCATGTTGGCCCGTTACACTTACATCGTACAATCTCCTACCAAGAATGTCTATATGTTCTGTGTATATGCTCCTAACGATATTGATATCTGGTTTTTCGAATCAGAAACATCTCATCAATGTTTACCTAGAGCTGTTGATCGAGGAGTTGCAAAATTTGTGGCATGTTGGTGTATTGACGCACAATAATGTGAAGAATGAGACATTCACGATGCGTTAATGTGACCGTGAACAACCTACCCGCTTGTAGGATGGGCGTTTGGATGGAGTACCTTTGCTGTTATAGGGTGTCCAATTTGTATAAAAGATATATGTGCATTCTATCTGCAGAATGGTAGGAAGACATGCTACTTTGACTGCCATAGACCATCCTCCCCCAAGACCATAGGTACTGTAGGAACAAGAAAGCATTGACTAACAACCAATTAGAAAGGAAGGTTGCACGTCCAAGATTGATGGGAAAACAGATCCGCAATTGGATTGAAGTGCCGTTGTCACTCCTAGCCGGCTACGGTAGCGAGCATAAGTAGACAAAGAAAAACATCTTCTGGGAGCTCGAGGACTAGTTGACACATCTGATATGACACAATCTTGATGTCATGCACATTTTGAAGAATGCGTTTGACAATAAATTCAATACCATGATGGATATAAAGAAAAAAATGAAAGATAATTTGAATGAATGGAAGGATTTGAAGATCATATGTAACCTGCCGGAACTTGAGGTTAACGAAAGGAGGCCGAACGTGATGCCCAAAGCCGTATATGCCCTGACCAAGGAGCAGAAGAAGAGGATATGTCAATGGATTAGTCATCTTAAGTTTTTTGATGGTTATGCATCTAATTTTGCCCGTTGAGTCAATATGAAAGAGCTGAGGCTTCACAGCATGAAGAGTCATGATTGTCACTTATTTATGCAGAAGTTAATCCCAATTTCCTTGTGTGAAATGCTTCCCGATCTTATGTAGAGTGCGTTGACAAAGGTCAACCTTTTATTCCAAATTTTATGTTCGACGACGCTCGATATAAACAAGGTACAAGAATTGGAAACTAGTGTCGCCACCATCTTGTGCAACCTCGAGGAAATATTTTCTCCAACTTTATTTGACTCAATGGAATCCCTAATTGTTCACCTTTCATATAAAGCGCGTGGGTCCTATACAGGTGGATGTACCCATTTGAGAGGTAAGTACATGAGTTATTCTAGTTTTTTAAAATGTTCAAGTGTCATATGTTTGCTAATAAATATTCATTTATTAGATTTCTTCGAGAGTTGAAGATGAAGGTGAAAAACAAAGCACGTGGCATCAATTGTAGAGGTTTACCTTGTAGAAGAAATCAGTCTATTCGCTTCTCAATAATTTGAGCCGCAGATTCTTCACAAATGGGACAGGCCCCGTAGAAATGACGACTTCTGTATGAATGACAATCGTATCCAACGGTCTATTTTCAACTATCTTGGCCGAGCAAGTGTTGCCTCAAAGAAGAGGTGGCTCAATGGCTCACAACGTCACATAATTGAGACGTACATCTTGTGTAATTATAAAGTAGTCACGCCATACTACTAGTAAGTGTGAAGATACCAATAGTTTATTCACTTTTTAGACTTTTAACCTTTGTATTGATATGTAATTTTTTTTTTTTGCATACAGGTCCATTTTGAATGAGCTTTACGAACACAACCAGTCGGACCCCAATAGTGAGGAGCTAGTAGCTACTCAATTCAATATTTTTTAGTATTATTTTATCTGAAAAATCACTAATTAACATGTCCTTTCAGGTCTGACCGCCGCTTCCACGAACACATCAATGGGGTGGTGCGAGGTCACTTTCCCCACCATGGGCATGTTTGAGGCAAGTGCCGCCAGAGCACCAACATTTTCTGGTTCGGGAGCATGAAGGTAATATACTTTAAATTAATTTAATATTATCTTATAATCTAAATTGTTTAATGAATTGTACTAACATTTTCTTTAATTTTCTTACTGTAAATGACCTACTGGTGGGACTGTGATGACGAGTCCATGTTCTGAGTCTTCCATATGTGGGTCGGTAATTACATTCGGAAGAAGTTCGCCGTAGCCTGGTCAGCATAGTCAAGCTACTTTGGCTGACAAACAAGATGTGGCTTCATCTCTAGGCATACTGGGCCAACGCGGATGGATTTCCAGGAGGAATCCGCTAAGAATAAGGCAAACTGGGATGCGAACCCCGCAGCATCCTCTATTGTGTACCACGGGAGATCCTCCTCTGTCGGCACGCATAAGAGGAAGATGGTAAGTAAATTATAGTATTTTTAAAGGTTTATTATTATTTTATACATATTATGCTAACTGTTTGAGAATTTCTACAGGAGGTAGAGCTCGATCGGCCATCCAAGCAGATGGAACTGTTAGCTAGATGCTACAAGAAGAAGGTGGACTGCGGCTGGAGCGGGCCTAGGGTAACTGAGGTGGCGGTAAGTACCTTAGTAATTTTACTTTTTTAAAAATAATTTTGAGGTAAAGTACTAATAATTTTGTTTGTACGTTCTAGAAGCTGATGAAGGATCATCAGCCTTAATCTACGGTCGAGGACTACGATATCCCAATTGAATCGGAGGCGATGACCGAACAGCAGCTGTGGCTAGCTGCAGTTGGGATCAAGAACAAGGACCCTGTATTCGGCCTTAGTTCTGAGGCATACATCTCCAGTCGGACCTACACATCACCATCACCACCCCCATTGACACCAGCACTACCACCGCCACCACCACAATCAAACCCCGCCATGGAGGATTGAATCGGCCGGCTGGAGAGGATGGTGATGGTTGACATGATGATCATGATGAGAAAATGCGGGCAAGCTCCTCGACTGCGGGACTGTCACAGCCGACCGCCCCAACACAACCTCCGATAGACCCTTTGATGTTGAACAACGATGAAATGGACGACGCTGATGAGGATGGCTTAGATTAAATATTAATTTTGTTTTTCAATTTTGTAATCAAATAATATTTTATATTAAGATAATATTTTTTTCTAATTATTCATCTTTGTTCCATTATTTTATATTTATTTACTTATTAAAATTTTATTACTTAATTAATTATTTATTATAATGTATTAAAATATATAAATTAAATTATTTATTAAAATTTATCCCATTAATTAAATTATTCTTTAACATTTATTAAATATATAAATTAAATAATTTATAAAAAATTTATTATACAATAAAAAATTAGGAACGGTTTTGTAATTGTAAATAAAATATTACAGAGCTAAATAAAAAATCGTTCCTAATATCAATGCTAAAATAATTCTAAACACATGTACCTAAATAAGATTGATCGTTCCTAATACCAATGCTAAAACACTTCTAAGCACGTGTTCCTAAATAAGATATACCGTTCCTAAAACAGTTACACGAGATTGTTCCAAACAAAAAATTGACCGTGCCTAATACTATTTTAAAAATTAACCACCAAATAATTCCAGTGACCGTTCCTAAATGTATCACCAATACGGATAAATACAGTTCCAAAATTCAGCGATGAGTATCATAAAGACCGTTCAAAAAATAACCCAAAATAAATTACATACCCATTCCAAATGTTATCCAATGCGTTTCAATTAAAAAAAAATTATATTCAAAGATAATATTAGGAATGGTTGCCATTAAAATGTAACAATGACCATGCCAAATTGAAACGGCCCTTTACCAGTAATTCCTAAATATTAGTAACGCCTTCTGCAGTGGCAGTTTGTTAACAGTTTGAAAATCCGTTCATGAGACTTGACAGTCCAGCTGGAATGCGATTTCATCATAATGTCTGGAAAAACCTCAATTTTAAAGGTCATGTATAAATTACATGTAATTTTTGGTCAATTTGACTGAAAAATGACTAAACTTGCCAAAAAATTAAAGTTATAGGACTAAATTATAAAAATCAATTAGTGAAAATATCTCCCGTCCTAAGTTATAGGAATATAATTATATTTTTCTTATATGGGGTGAGGGGTATTCATAGTATATGGTGCATCTATTATACTCAGGGTGAAAATACAATTTCATCCTCCAACATATGGTTATTGTTCTTTTGCAGTGGGTATTCCGATATTTAGTTTGATGAATGCAAAATATATGATTTTTCTTTAACTTTGCATGCTTGCAAGAAGTTCGTCTTGCCTCATGAGTTTTTTTCCGTCCTCCATCAATATGGTTAGCAGGAAGAGAAAAAAAAGATAGAGAATGATAGGAAACATACAATCGACATAGTAATCCACTCACAAGGTAACTATTGTTGATACTAGCCGTCGTGGCACGTTATCTTTGCATTTATATAATAAATAATTTTGATACTTTAAAATATATTATAAATAAGAATAGAATATATTAATTGAGCTGTTAAGTTTAATGTAAAAATTTAAAAAGTTGAATAAATTATTTATCTTATCAGTTTAAGGATATATTGTATAGCGCAACAAATGGTGCAATGGTATTAAAACCAACATTTTATGGCCATGTTTACTTAGGCTGATTAGGCCCAATATCAAACCCAATCCATCCTAATAATTTATTTACTTTTTCTTCTGTTGCCCCAGGAAAGGATACTGGGGCCCACATATTTTTGGAAAAGATTTTTATTTTTATTTTTACCCTCGAAATCTCTATTTTATGATTTTTTTTATTTTAAAAATGGAAAAGTGACCCTTTCATCTTCTTACTCGCCTCACCACCACCATCGTTGTCGTTGTCACTGTCGACACCTCTTCCTTCTCTTTTCTTTCCTGTCGCTACCACCTCCCTAGTTCCCCCACCACCTCCCTCGCCTCACGTGGCGCATCTTCCTCGCTTCCCCACCTCCCTCGCTCGCCGGTGACCCCCCACCCCCCACACCACCCCCCCGCCACCCCCCTATAAATATATACATTGGGGGAAGAGCTGGGAGAGGGCTGGTAGATGGGGAAAATAATATAAAATATATTATCTAACTTTTATATAAAATATTATATATTTGATTTTGTATAATATATCATTTAACTATTTTTCCAAAATATAAAATATTATATATACCGAATAGTCTTAACTTTTGTATAGCACATAATATTAACTTTTATTTTTACATATAAATATATGGTATCTTAACACAAGAAAATATTAAAATTGAAATAAAAAATATCAAGGGTATTCTGAAAAAAAATCAAATTAGCCCACATTCAATCTCAAATTATAGTCAAAAGTAAACAATAGATTATTAGGGTAAAAGAAAATTACCCCTGTGAAACCCAAAAAGAGCAAATGTCCCCTCTGTGTAAAATAAAATAGGAAATTACTCCCATGTGATTCTAACAAAGTAGCACACCACCTCTCTTAGCAGTTTAAATGTAGGTTCTAGGGTGTAAAGACAGATATATCCCTCCAAGGCTGATTTTGTTGACTGCTAATGCAGATAGAATTATCTGTTACTGGAGAATGAGGCGAGGGAAACCTTACGTTTTTGAACTTGCGTACAATTTGTGCGAAACCCTACCACAATCTACCTTTGAATTGAAGTTTCTAAAGGTGTGAGATAAAACCTAGTGTAAGTAAAGGGTTTCATATGATTTTAGAGTTTTTTTTTTTTCATTATTTTTGTTTTCTATAGGTTAAATGATATTTTGTTTTGTTTTGGGCAAAGCTTTGGATGTTGGACACAAGGTTATGAAATCTGAAGTTGAAATCTAGGTGGAAATAAGGTATAGTTATAAAGTATGATCTTTTATTCTTTTTTTTTTTCCTCTAAGATTGTTTTTCTGATATAGGTTTTGTGTGTTTTTTCTTTTTGTTTTGCCGTTTGGATCTAAAGAAAAAGTCCTCTAGAACTTCAGATCTATGGAGAATGTGGGCACTCACTCAACCTATTTATATTATTTTCTTGTATTGTTGGGTGTAGTAGGTTTTTTATGCTGATTTCGGGTCTAGGGCTTTTTTTATGCTTATTATTGATTTACTGTTTATTTTATGCTGATTCTAGTGCTGAGCTCCAAACTTTTCATATGTTTCATTTTTTGAGTCAATGTATGCTTAAATATTTTAAGTTTTGTGGTCCTATAATGTAGCAAAACTTTGATTTTTGTTGGGAAAGTTACTGTGCTTATATGTCAGCATATTTGAATAGTGTTATGTGTACTTTTACCCCCTGTAATATGGTTCTGTCAATTGCTGAAGTATTTTTTTGTGCTTTTATTTTATTTATCTGCAGAATATTCAGACATATGATATTAATTTTTGATGGGGCGGAAAATTTATGAAATATCCTAAACTTAGATATGTAGGAGGGTATAAGAAAGTATTTGAGAAAGTGGATATAGATAATCTGGCTATATGAGTTAGGAGAAATGTATCAACAATGTGGAGGGAAAAAGTCATTGCTTACATTTTATTACAAAGATCCTACCCAACTCTTGGATTAGAGCATAAGACAAATTAAAGAAGAATGTCCTGACATTTGTTTGGTTGATTTACAGAACAATCATAGTGGCTCTGAATCTCTTCAAATCATAGATAGGGTAATCCATTAAAAATGAGCAAGAGGAAGAGATTAGATACTTGTTAGATTGATGAGAATTTGACTAACACATTTAACAATGAGCCAGAATATGTGGCTGAATATCCAGCTAAGAATTTCACTGAAATTCAGTTCAACATATGGCTGAAAGCATGATTGAGAATTTCACTAAAATTCCAGTTCAAAAGATAGCTGAAAACACGTCTTCTAAAATTTCAGTACAAAACATGACTAAAAAAGGAAAAAAAAAATTGTATGAAATATTTTTATATGAGTCCTCATCAGAATTTGATGATTCATCTAATGAGAACCACGTGCAATCTAGTTAGAGAAGTGATAGTGAGGCCCCTAGTGTGGTTTTAGAAGATATTAATGTGAATCTGATGATGACATTTTCCTATAAAAAAACTCAAGTTAAAAACAATTAAAGATGAAACTGAAAAAGGTGATAAAAGATAAAATGAACAAAAAATATGCATGAAACATTATCTGAAACTGGAGAACATGAATGGGCTAGTGATGATGGGACTAGGAATGAAGATGATTTGGTTAGCTTGGAAGGCAGTGAAGAATCTGATACTGAAAAGCACCATATTTTTTAAAGAATCTACTTTAATGAAAAACTTAAATCTGGTAGTTGGGATAAACTTTTGGAAAGCAGCCTCAACTGCTAACAAAAGCGAGTTTGTGCTTTCATGAAAAAATTGAAGAAATTGATCCAAAAATAAAAGATGAAGTGGAAACAACATCTGAATTTTTAAAAAAGATCAATCCATATCATTGGGCAAGATCATATTTTTCAATTCTCAGCAAATGTGACATTCTGGTGAATAACTTATGTGTAAGCTTTAACAATAACATACTCGAGGCAAGGGATAAACCAATTATAGGTATGTTAGAGTAGATGAAAACAAGGTTGATGTCTAGGCTGCAATTAAAAAGAGAGGGAACGAAAAAGTACGGAGGAATAATTTGCCCTAACATTTTAAAAAAGATCAACAAGCAACAAGTTGCAAGATATTATTTCATTATGTGGTCTGGGGGGAAGGGGGAGACAGAGTATGAAATTGACCACATCTTGGACAAGTATATGGTTGATTTAGAGAAAAAAAAACATGCAGCTGTGGCATGTTTCAATTAACAGGGCACCTATGTTGCCATGCTTGTGCAGCAACCGGGTCTAGAAGGGCTAAACTAGAGGACTATGTGGATGACTATTAAGAAGTCATTTGATTTGAAGGTGTATAATGACATTATACATGCTGTCTTTGGGGTAAATTATTACATAAAAATAAGTTTTGAACCATTTAAATCCCCAAAAATTAAGAAGAAATGGGGCAGACCTCAGAAGCTTTAGAGAAAGGGCCCTAATGAGCTGCAGTCAAAGATATCAACCATGAAAGGGTTGACACATACCTATAGTAAATGCCTTGAAACATACCACAACAAAGGAACTTGCAAGAATCAAATACATCCCAAGTCTAAGTTTCTCGAGGTTTGTGCAAGTCTTTTAATTTTTTGTACATTTTTAAATTCTTTATAAAATTCGGACTGTTTTATGCTAATTTAAATATGCAGGCAAATGCCCTTGAATATGAACCCCAAGAAATCCCACAAGGATCTCAAGCCCCCCGCCCTCCTTAAGCCAAGAGCAACCAAGTGGTGCAAAGGTAATTTCAATTCTGTCAAGCATGCTAAATTGTGCTATTTTCATGTCACTTACTTATTTTGTCACATGTGCTTCTTTTCAGCAGGGTAAACCAATAGGAACAAGACCAAACACATTACAACCACCTACACCAAGATCTGCAATCCAGATATGTTCAAGTTTTTGAATCCAACTGAAAGCAGAAAGGAATGATTGCATAGACTAAAATGATATCAATGCTTACTGCAGTAACAACTGGCTATTTTTGGCCCAGAATTGCAACCTTATTGAGGAATGTCGGGAGTGCAAATACTCCAACATGTTCTTCAATACCTGTAAATAGGAGATACAACAAAAGGCTAACAATTTCACAAGTTTGAAAAAAATAAAAGAAAGATCAAATAGAAGACAGCTGGAATAGTTTGGAGAGCTGAAGACAATCTTTTGTAATGGTCTGTCTTTTATAAATTGCTTTTTCTAAATGCTTGGTAGATTGTTGGAATCTAGTAGGTTGACATTTTACTACTCTTGAATGTGGATTTTTGTAAATCAAGTGACTTGTTGTTAGACGGATACTCAAAACTGTATCGGGTTGCAAATTGTGCTAATAGAATCCAATTTTATGTTTTTCTCAATTTTCTTTTTGTAGTTTTTGTGTTTAGTTTTCTGCACCTTTTCTGGAATGTACAAGGTCTTCTGGCAATGAAATAAGGTCATTTTTTGGATATTCAATTTTTGGAATGTTCAAGGTCTTCAATTTCTGGAAACGAAATAAAATCATGTTCTGGATTTCAATTTTATTTTCTTGTAATCAAAATGCCAAAAATTTAAAATACTTCAAATAAAGGTCAAAATAATTTATTCAATACTTAAACATCAGAGTTTTACAAAATTAATTTATATTGTCTTCGTTTTAATTTTATCAACAAAACTAACACTAACACAAAAAGAACAATACTAACTCCAATCCAAAAACTGACACTATTAGCTAATGTTTCTCCTTTGATAGCAGCACCAATAGATCCATCAGTCTGCAAGTTTTACACAACTTCCTTCTCACCATCAAAATTTTCTTTTTCATTCTCTGAATTACACTGCTCCTCAAAACCACAGAAAAATTCCTCACCATTGTGTACTTGATCATGAAATGTTAGAGGAAACCCACTTGGTGCTCATGTAGCTCTTTCAAGTTCCAACCAACGAAAAAATTTACAAACTTGATATTTGCAATATAAAATAAACTTACCTTTTGAGGACTTTATTTGTGAGTCCAGTACTCTAATTTTGGCCTTCAAATTGCACCTACATAAAGGCATAGTTGAAAATCTCAAATCTAGCAACTGTGTGTTCTGTCTTGCTTTGCTTTTTCGAAATGAAGAGCCTGACATTTCTCTCTTTTTTGAGAAAAACGGTGAGCTGCACTTTTAATTGAGGAAAACGGGGTCTAATTTTCAAAACACAGTATAAGAATGTTATACCAGTAGCAAGAATGGTGCGTGCGGCACACCTTGGACATGTAGGGGTTTTAATTGCTACATTTAAAATTTCATTGGAAGGTAATTTGATATTTTTATTATAACAGGGGGTAACATCCACATTTCCCACATCACAGGGGGGCGTTGTTCATTTTTCCCAATATATTATTTATATCCCTAGTAACAAAAAATTAATCATTTTTAATTCAATGCCAATAATTGTCCTAAAATTATCTATATCATCTAAATTCCATCATTCCAAGTAAAAGAGGCCTAAATATATAAATTTATAACACCTCTTTTTTTTATAATAAGATAGAATAAATAAAAAAAAATGAACAATCAACATAGCAACTGCCATTACATAAAAGAACAAACTATGTAAACTTGAGAAAAAAAAAAAAGTGAAAACAAGCGTTGGGTTTTGACTTTTTATTTTGATTTTTTCCTAGCAAAACTATATACTTTTATTGTTATTTTATTATTTGAGTCAACTACAGATGAAATTTACATTAAAATTAGGGAAAAGTATTATTTTAGTCCGCTAAGTGTGCTTAATTTTAATTTTAGTCCGATAAGTATGTCCATTTTTGTTTAGGTCCAGTAACTTACGAAATTGCTTACTTTTAGTCCTCTCATAGATTTTTGGATAGTTTTACCCCTATGCAACTTTTGAAAGATAGTTTTAGTCCATATGCACTCATAGAGGTAAAATTGTCCAAAAATTTGCCAAAGGACTAAAAGTAAGTAATTTCGTAAGTTACTGGACCTAAACAAAAATGGACATAGTTATCGGACTAAAAGTAAGTAATTTCGTAAGTTACTGGACCTAAACAAAAATGGACATAGTTATCGGACTAAAATTAAAACTAGGCATACTTAGCGGACTAAAATAATACTTTTATCTTAAAATTATTATAAAACTTAGCAAACCTTGATATGTACTTGAATTCGAACCCACAATCTTATAATTAATCCTTAGATATTGATATCTAATACTTGAAATCTTTATTACTTGAGTTATTACAACATCGATCACAATTTTCGGGCTTCGATCACATTGCAAAAATACAACATCAGCAAAACAACTCGATGTTGTTTCGGGTGATAGCGACTTATGAAAATACTACAATTTTTATTAATTTATTTTTTTTTTCAACGAGGAAAGAATCTCTCAGAAAAGTTGTAGTTATGGCTACAAATACTCGGAATCAACCACATATTCACATCACTGCAGATGCAAGAAAATTGTTGGGCTAATGCAAAGATGCTTAGGCCCATTTATTTGTTTGTGGGCCAAAAAATTGGGCTGGTCTATAGTTGAAGGCCTTATTGGGCAATCTAATGTTCTTTCAAATTCAGTTTTCAGTAGTAACAAGTAAGAGGTCATGAGTGTTTCTCTCTCTAGAAAGTTTTCTCTCTAGAGTGCCTCAACATTGTCTTGCTCTATCATGATTTTCCTTCAATCTTCTGCAAATTCTGGTCCGATTATTCACTTCTCCTTGTGTTGCTCATCAATTTCACCGAATAATTCTGAGTTACGAAGAATTTTAACCGTCTGAAAAGCCTCTACAGTCGGCTGTTTCTACCAGCAAAATCTGCTCGTGCTGTAAATTCTTTGTTGCTGCTGCAGATTCTCCATTGCTGCTGGTGGACTTTCCTGCAGATTTCAGCACTAATGCGCAGTTTCCGGTCCCTCTCCGGCCACAATCAAACGGAGATTCCATTTTTGTTTGGTCAGAAATTTAAATTTTGAATTTTTGAAATTCGAATTTCAACCACATTGGTTGTGCCTGCTGCTGTTTTTCTTCAAAAATTCTGTTACCTGCGCACCTTCCACCATCATCACAGACTGTAATCGGTGGTAGATAGGCCTGAATTTCTGAATTTTCTGGTGAACGGAGTATTCAAATTTTGAAATTTGAGTGTGCTGCGAAACTGCCTACTGCTGCCATTACTCTTCATCATTTCTGCAGCTGTTTGTGCATCAGTTTCTGCAGCCGTTTCTACTGCCGTCCCTCTGCCTGTTATGGCCAAAACCAACAAGGTACGAAAACCGGCTGCCGACCTGCCCTCCGACCACCCGTCGGCCAAAACCGCAACTGTCAAAGCAGGTGCTACTGCCCGTCTGACGGGTGAGCACCAACCTGACAACAAGAAGCATAAGAAAGTCGACACTGTTACTACCGGCCAACCGTCCGGCCAGTCATTGACAGCATCCGCCAAAACGGCTGAAACACAGCAGCAGTCGCTTAGCCAATCGGCCGTCCAGCAACTTGATCCCACAAATACCGGTAAGGCCACATTTGGTGACTTCATATCTTCCTCGGATGGTACCCCCTCCTTCTCTAAGATTGATGCTCCAACGCCCACTGCCTCCTTGCCGGAAGGGAAGCAACCGAATAACAGTAATGCAGCTGAGAATTTGGGCAAGGGACATACCTCATTTGCGGGGCTATTTAGCACCAACCGTAGACTCACCGACGAAAACAAACTCAGCAAGTTTGAGCTTGACGATGGCCCTCTCACCTTGGAGCCCAATGACATGCTTGATGTTCGAAGCAAACTGGGGTTTTGCCTCGTCGGCTATATTGCCGGCAAATTCCCAGGACTAAAGGCGATCCGTGCTCTGTCCCAATCTTGGGGATCAAGTTTCCAACAGCACGAGAGCGGTTGGTTAATTTTTCGCTTTGCCCGTGAGGAGGATAGGCAGCGGATTTTGTCCGGGGGACCTTATTTCATATATGGACGTCCCCTCCTTCTTAAACACATGCCGGATTGTTTTGAGTTTAAAGAAGATGATATTAGCCTAACACCGGTTTGGGCCACCCTCCCATCACTCCCCCTTGAGTGCTGGCACCCAAATGCGCTTGGCAAGATAGGCTCTAAAATTGGCAACCCCATTGCCATGGATTCTCTTACGCTGAAGATGGAAAGGGTGTCGTATGCCAGAATACTGGTAGTAGAAGTTGCTTCAAAAAAGCTTATTGACTAGGTGGAGTTCGTCATGCCAAACGGCATAACACGGAAACAACCGGTTGCCTATGAGTTCACCCCCAAATTTTGCACTGAATGCAACAGATTTGGCCACCTTAAAGAGACATGCCAGGGCACACACCCACCAGCCGCGACTGCTGCAGCTGCCCCTACTACTGCACCGGCCGTGACTGCTGCAGTTGCCCTTACTAATGCACCGGCCGTGACTGTTGCAGCTGCCCCTTCTACTGCACCGGCCGTGACTACTGCGACTGCCCCCACTACTGAATGGACTATGGTTCAAAGGAGGAAAAAGGGCAAATCAACTGATGTAACAACCAAGCCGGCAGTGGAGGTCCCCCAACCAAATCCACTGGCCATCACGGCGAACAAGGAACGGACTATCACGAATGGAACACATTCATCCAAACTTCAGGATAATGAGGCTACCACACTGACAGAGTCTAATAACTCATCGCCCAATTCCCCGAGGACCAATTTCATGCCGGGGATCAATTCCAATGAGCCTGTACGGGTGTTCAGTAAACCGGTGAAGCAGACAGGAGGGGAGTCTCCCCTTCGATCCCCATGAAGATTGGCTTTTGGAACGTGAGGGGATTCAATCGACCCCTCAAACACAATGGGGTTGCCCACCTCATTAAACATAACCGGCTCTGTCTCTTGGGCATTTTGGAGACAAAGCTTGCAGCATCTAAGATTCAGGCATTTCTTAGCCGATCATTTCCGGGATGGTGCCAAGCCAACAACTTTGACACCATTGCCGGTGGACGCATCTTGGTGATTTGGAACCCGGCAGATATTGACCTTCAACCGGAGGATATCTCACCGCAAGTTATCCACTGCCGTGCCACGAATAAGTCCTCTCAACTCTCCTTCTATATATCGTTTTGTTATGGGCTATATTCTGTTGTCAATAGAAGGAGTATGTGGGAGAAACTTACAGAATTGGGACAGATGATAAGCACTCCGTGGCTCATTATGGGAGACTTCAACTGTGTGAAATCTCCTGAGGAAAAGCAACTTGGAGTGACGCCAACTTGGTACGAACTCAAGGATTTCGTGGACTGCTGTGTAGCACTTGGACTGCTTGACGTCCCCACAACGGGTTGCTATTACACGTGGTATTCCAATAACGAAAGCAACCCCGTGTGGTGTAAACTTGATCGGGTCCTTCACAACAACGAATGGCTTGAGGCCGGTTTACATTGCGGCGCCCACTTCAACCCATCGGGATGCCTATCCGACCACTCCCCGGGTATTGTCACTATCTTTGATCATACTCCCACTAAACCAAAACCATTCCGGTTTTTCAATATGTGGGCAGGACACCCGGAATTCTTATCCACTGTGGAGCAACGATGGAACTTGCATGTGGAGGGAACGCCACAATTCATTCTTTGCAAGAGGCTGAAAGCACTTAAAGCTGAACTGAAAGCTTTCAACATGCAGCACTACAGCCACATTTCCACTAGGGCCAAAGAGGCTGACCTCGCACTGCAAGATGCTCAGAACCAGCTTGAAAACAACCCAGGAAATGTAAGGCTTCGGGAATCTTTGGGAGATCTTAGGAGGAAGACCGTTTTCCTTGCTGAGGCTGAACGGAACTTCTTCTACCAAAAAGCCAAGATTCACTACCTCAAAGAGGGGGACCGAAACACGAAATTCTTCCACGATATGGTGAAAAGGAATGCTGCTAGAAACTCCATCACGGCAGTTACTAGAGCTGACGGGACGATCATTACGTCTGCCGATGCAATTGCCCAAGAGTTCGTTGATTACTATACAACACTCTTGGGTGGGGCACCGCACACCATCCCAGTTGATGATGGAGTGTTCGATTATGGCCCCAAACTTTCCTCCGAGCTTACTGATGAACTTTGCAGGGAAGTCACAGCAATGGAGGTCAAGGACGCAATATTCAACATAAATGACAACAAGGCACCTGGCCCCGATGGATATTCCTCATGCTTTTTCAAGAAAGCATGGAATGTGGTGGGTGACCAAGTATGCAGGGCCGTTCTGGATTTCATTAGGAATGGACGGATGCTACGGCAACTGAACCACACCGTCATTGCTCTCGTGCCCAAATCAGAGCATTCCTCTTTCGTTGTTGACTACCGACCGATTTCGTGCTGCAACGTCATATACAAAGCCATCACGAAAATTATATCGGACAGACTTGCACCTGCATTGGAGCACCTAATCGACCATTGCCAATCTGC